>NC_067158.1:49053413-49353413 GCF_903995435.1 Acomys russatus
TTAAAAAATGAATGGCACATAAAATATATAATTATCTTCATTTCTCGGTGTTTTTGTTTGTTTGTTTGGTTGGTTGGTCTTTGATTTGTTTGATTGTTTTTGAGATAAATTCTCCTCAGAATGAACCTCAGGTCCCTAGTGATGGAGATTACAGAGGCGTGCTCCCAAGTTTTATAATCTGTCAATTTATTACAGTTCTTGCACACTAATTTGGAGCAATAGAGGCTATATTTAAAAGCTAACATTACTTTCTCTTTATTTTAAAACTGGAAAGGTCCTTGGAAAAAAAGGAAGGAGTCTAGAAAAGCGAGTGTGGAGGAGAGAGGGAGTATCTTGGCTTGCTTTACACAATGTAACCACAAAGTGATGAGCTTGGAATTCGAGAGCGGCTTACAGGATGCATGCTCATTATTTCAGGCATGTCTATTTACTCACTGGATTTTCTCAACTGTCTCAACCCACTGGTGCATGGGTAGATCACATAACTACCACCTGGGAAAACAGAGAGGCAGAGTGGGTATTGAAATGCATTGAAGGAGCTTGATCTCCCCTCAGGAATTGAGCTCCAGGTGAGGAATGGAACACACCTATTTTCATGCAGATGGTGATTTTTTTACTCCATATAACAGAAGTACTTAGCTCACACAGACTAAAATTCCAGCAAACATTACTAAACCTCAGCACAACTCCCAGAATTACAATGACTTTAGACACAGAGTCAATAGCATATCATTATGATAAAAGTTTCTTCTCATTTTTCCCACAACCTGTAAGAAAATGTTGTGACAAAGGTGAGCTAACTGATTAGAAATAAAAGAAAATGTAAGGAAATTAAGCAGCAAGTAAACAATTAGGAGAGATAATTTAATCTATAAGGAGGTTTTCTAAGGTCAATCCCTTAGATGCTTTAATTTCGGTGTATTTTTTTTTTAAACTGATTCAATTGGGGTCACATAAAATTTTGCAAGCTGACTTTTTTCACTCTTGATAGAATTAGTGAGGTACAGTTTAATTGAATGAGCTGGAAATTTACTGAATTTGATTATAAGCACATATAGACAATTATTCAGATTAGACTAGTTGAATACGATTCTTTGCAATGATGATTTTTAGGCACATTTTTTGTTTCTTACAAGCTGTGTAGTTGTTACTTTAGTGTAGTTATTATCCTAGTGGCATATTGCTCTTATGCCAATTAAAACAAAAGGGTTATGGACTAAGAGGTGTAGCCCTTCTGCCATGTGGCGATAGCTTGGGGAATTCACACTGCATTTGAATTAGTGCAAAGCACAGCTCTTCCCAATTCTTTTTGATGAAAGGGATGTTTTCTGTTTCCTCATAAAACCTTTCCCATCCTAATGTTTGACAAATTTTTCTAATCCTACAAAGTCAAAGGTAGAGACTATAAATCATATTTTCCATCATGGTAGGTTTTATTACTCAACTACGTAAACAGTGCCTAATGGAACTAAAGGACTGGATTATTTTAAAGATATCTTAAAATGTTAATGAGATAAAAAGTCTCCACTTAAATTTAATGAATTATCTGTTATTTTATTGTCTTATTAATAATTTACTTACTGATAAGCGAGGAGGTGCTATTGATTGCAATTCCATTCCACAAACTCCCTTAAAATGTTTATATCTTGAAACTTAATAAAGACCATAATTCATCTGAAATCATTTTCTTGTTGCTTTTTGTAAATGTCACTTAAAGATGCCATCTCTGATAGAAACAAGCAATCATTCAAAACTATCAGCATTATTAAATTTGGCGAGTGTCTGTGCTCCATTGTTAAGTGCTTCCTGATTGGAAGAAATCTCACCACAAGGATTGTTATTAGTGACCTCTGTAGCTAACTCTTGTGCTGAGAATCTACCAGCCCATGTTACTTCAATCTTTAAGTGATACCCAAGTTTAAGTTTTCATTGCTACTCTGAAGGAACTACTTGAGGACAAGAGGCTAGGAACCCATTTTATGGATGCATCTTTATTAGTAAACTAGTAATAATTGTTTATTATTTGTGTATGTAAATTTTATTCAGATGGCTAAAATCCATTAAATTATTTCTCATAGGACAGTAAGTTATTTCATCTTCCCTTTTAAGAATATTGTGTTCATCTATACACTGACATTTAAAATGAAAAAAATTAAATCATTAAATACCATAAAAACCGTAATGAATCATTCCCTGGTGATATTGAGTCTAAACAGTGCCAGTCTTGCGATAAATGCTCTTGTTAGACTGATATTAATTTCCAACCTCAAAAAGTTGATGCTTCTTTAAAATATGTAATAAATAGTTTTCACTACTATCAGATATTAAGAAATAAGCCCACATCCTTTAACTATATCTGAACTTTTAATTTTGAACCAAATAAACATGTATTTTCACCTTCTCTTCAGTTTTACATATTTGGGTAAACCTACAAATTAATCCTCAGGGAAATATAATATGTATAAAAATCTATTCAAATTTGAACAAGATGAGATATTTTTTCTCAGAATATTTTTTTTTTTACATTTTAAACTCTGATCCAAATATACTTTTTTACTTATTCTCTTTATTCTTTCTAATTCTTTATCATCATTAACATATACTTTTGAAAGTAGTCATTAATATCCTATTCACAACCCGAACTTCATTAATCGTGGTCTTTTATTGTGTATTGTTAAGGCATTCAGGCTATTTTCTTCATGACTATCTGGTAAACACAGAGGGCATCTACATTGACCTAAATCTCTGCCTAATATCCCTTCTGAACTGTTTTGTTCTCTTTGGCTTAGGTTAAAGTACACACACACACACACACACACACACACACACACACACACACAGAGGCATGCACACACACATGACGAAAACCAACCAAATAAACAAACAAAAACAAGAACACTCTGTTTCACAGGAACTTCTATTTTTGCACCTGAAGATCATTACTCCTTCTTGCAACTCAAGTTTGTTTATGAAAATTATTTCAATAATACAAAAAACTTGTATAAAATTTTTTAAATTAAAAATTATTCACTGATAATTGCATACATGTAAGCAATGAATTATGATCAAATTACTCCAAATATTGTCCTTTTAATTCTCTCTTGGTCCATGCTAATATGCCTCCCTTCTAACTTGGTGTATTTTGTTTTGTTTTTAAATATCCAGTGGATAGTGGGACTACAGTTCTAAGGAATTATGGTTCTTTCTCTCTGGGTACCTATCAGCTACAACTAGCTCTCCTATTAATGACAGTGTCTCATGAGCTCTTCTTCTAACCATACTAGAATTTTGGTTGTTCATGTGCAGGTTACTACATTTGTGATGAATTCAAGAGTGCAATAGGCATGTCATGTGCATTAGGAGTATCATAATACATGTCATTGCAGCTCTTTTCTCGTGTCTGTACTTCTGCTATGTTCCCTAATGTTTTGGAGAAAGTTGTTGGGGAGGGATTGATACAGATACCCCATTCTGACCTGAGTCTTTATGGTCCTTTGTTCTTAGCACTTTGAGCACCTAACTCCTAACCCCAGATGACTATATCTGGCCACAAGTCCAGTAAAGCAGACTTGTCATTTTCCTTCACCTAGAATCCATAGAAAGACTACCTCCCATGATCTGGAGGAGACTTTCTCCTGCCTCATCCTCCGACGCTGGTTAATTTTGTCTTATTTTGTCAATGGAGATAACTTATTACTCACAAACTTCCTGACAGGTCAGTATTGTGCTGTATATGGCCCAGTGCTGGGCACTAGGACCTTGCTAGCTATAGGGCTTCTGAAAGAAGTTTTCAGGCATTCCTAGTTTTAATTACTCTTTCAACCATCTCTTCCTCTATCAAGCCTCTGTCTCAACCTAGCTATCCCTTCCACTCCTAGGCTTTCTATTGATTCCAAATACACTTTAAACTGGACTTTGAGAGCATAGATTGGCCAGTAGCTGTCCATATCTTTTTTATTTACTCCTTTCCAGCCCCAAGCTGCCTGAATCAACTTATTTATTCTTGTCCCCGTCTAAGCTTTCTGACCTTACATTATTCTACTTTTCTTTTCTCTCCCTGCAAGTGACTATATTCTTTTTTTTTTTTTTTTTTTTCCCTAAGGGACTATATTGTTACCTTTACGAATCGTCCCTCTCTATAGCCATTTATTAGCTTTGTGGCTTTTGCTTGTGCTTCAATTTAAAATCACAAAATTCAAAGATAGAAATCAAACGATCCAACAAGAAACCTTGTCTATGCCTAGACATTCACGTTTCAGCCAGACTCAGAGCTATTCCCATATAGTGGGATTAGCAATATAAGTTTCCTGCTTGTTCTGAAGTTCACATTCTTCACATCCCGATTGTATACCCCTCCCCCATCCCTCCTCTCCTCCCTTCCCTCATCCCCTCTTTCTCTCCCCTGGTCCTCAGAGAGGGAAGCCCTAATCCCCTAACATCTGACCTCAGCCTATCAAGTCTCATCTGTACTACCTGTATCTTCTTTCTCTGTAGC
The DNA here is from genome assembly GCF_903995435.1 of Acomys russatus. Taxonomy (NCBI): domain Eukaryota; kingdom Metazoa; phylum Chordata; class Mammalia; order Rodentia; family Muridae; genus Acomys; species Acomys russatus. Next base: position 49,057,909 of record NC_067158.1, read on the forward strand.
CTGACAAGGCCACTCTGCCAGGGGGAGGCTATGAAAGTGCATTGGCGGGAGTGCATGTCTGAAGTCATCCCTACTCTCCACATCGTGGGACCCACAATGAGACTGCACTAGTACATCTGTGCAAAGAGTCTAGGTCCACATCATACATGGTCCTTGGTTGATGTATCAGTCTCTGTATTTTAGTATAGTTATCTTTTATTAAGGGGTTAATATGCACTCAGGAGTGAGTATATACCATGTGTGTGTTTCTGGGTCTGAGTGACTTCAATCAGGATGATCTTTTCATGTGAACTCCTGGCAACACCCAGCCTACCTCAAAGAGGATGATGAGCATCAAAAAACTTCCTTATGGAGATGACTTCAAATGAGGGAAACAAGCCACTGGGGAAAATGTCCTCATTTCTACCACAGACAGAATTCTGCCAAAAAAGGTCAAGCTTGAATGCAGGCAGAATCAATGGCCAAATTCTGCCAAGACAGGGTAAGCATGTCCTCAATAGTTCCCACCTCACAATTATGTCTGTCAGATATTTTGGGCCAGAAGGCTGAGGATGATGCTCCAATGTTGTACATAGTTTTGGGTGACTACTGGTACAGCAAACTGTCTCCGTCATCTTCTCATTTGGAAAGCTACTAATCTGCACTCCCGGTATACTCAGGCAATTAATTTTATTCCTTTTCAAGTCTCTGATGAAGTTGAAGACCAGATAGTTTAGTTTTACAAGTAAGCTTAGTTGTTTAGGTGTTAAGATGTCTTTAGGTCTAGATAGATGTTTTAAGTTGATAATGACCAGATATGATAGATATTGATTTACATTCAGATTTCAGATGCACCAAGATAAGAAAGATGTTTTCTTCAAGGTTGCCAAATACAAATAGCCAAAACACTATGATTGTAATATTTATATGATTCTTGATTGTTTCGTAGTTCTTTTTACTGTAGGTAGTTTATTGTAATTTTGTATAATAATATAAATATATATGTAAAAATAAAGAAATATTTAATTAAAAAAAGAAATCAAATGATAATCTCAGATGACATAGGAAAATCCTTTGATGAAACACAACACTCTTTCTTAGTAAAAGCTATGGGGAAACTAGGAGCAAGGAGAGCATGCTACAACATAATAATAGATCTATAAGACAAATACAGGCTATAGGCTCATATTTTCTCCAATCATAAATTCATATTTGAATTGCAATAACATTTACTCTAAAGAAAATAGTTGAGTACATATTATTTTTTTTTTCATCTAAATATTGTCAAATTTTTCTTAACTGAAGGGTCTCTAAAGGTTGGTTGATATGATTTGATTTCCTTGATAATCAAATTTACTTTCATATTTGTTGAAGTTTTCTAATTGGGGTAGTATAATAGAAAAATATTTTTCATAATTACATACCAGTATTCTTAAAATGATTCTTAAAATACTGGCTTACCTAATATTATAAGTAATCATAAGTTAACAAGAAGGATAAGTAAAGAACATTAATAGTTGGCGTATTCTCTAGTGTAGTACATCAGGAATGCAGCAACTTGTATGTATTTATCTAAACTTATCTCTAAACAAAATTGATTCAGATTTTATAACTAAGAATTTAAAGTGACCTTAAAATTGATTAAATTTATTTTTTGACAAATCTGTACATATATTTGTACATATATCTGTACATTATAGCCTCGCCCATCTTCCTGCTAGCCTTGTCATCTATCACTCCTCCACATGGGTTACTTTCCCCCATTCATGAAAATCCTGATCAAAATAAATGGGTCAAAATCAAAATGTTATGTGACTCCTTTGAGACAGTATGGTCTTAAACCCACTTAGCTCACATAATTATCAATTCACTTCTTATGGCCAATTAGTTCTTTTAAAATACAATTTTGCTCTTTTTAAAGTTAAAAAGAAAAATGTCAAAATTTCATATAAAACACTAAATGGCAAATAAATTCTGTGAATAGTTGGGATTTCCACCATTTACACAATGTTGTACAGATTTTTCTTCATGGTTGAAGATCGAAAAATTACACTAATACTTCTAATTATAATTATTAATTCTTACAGGCTTAGTAACAGTCTGGGAAAACAGAAAATAAATAGCTATCATACACCTATACCACAGAGAAAAATTTATCACCTTGTGATTTTGTTCTCCACTATAAATTTCCTTTTTTCCTCCCCATATAACATCAATTATTCACTAAACATAAAATAATATCCAGATATGAATGCATATCTAATCCTATCAATTTAAATATTAATCCTACTAAATTATACTTCAACCAGAAATAAAAGTTATTTTGTATAACAAGAGATTGAAAAAATAATGTATCCTAACTGAAATGATCCCTCTATTTTAAAACACATAGATTAATGACATTCTGAAATTGAATGGAATTAGCAAGACATCAAATGTTCAAATTAAGCTGCTTAGCCTTCCTTCTGAGGTCAGTGTCTGATTTAATCTTGCTTCACTCTGTGGAAACAAAGATAAAAAGCCTTTAACATTGTGAGGAGTGTAATTTGATACTGATTGGTACTGCCATTTCATCAATACATTTTTCTTCCTCTTTCTTTTCTTATTAAGTGATGTCTTTTAGTTGTGTTCTTTACTTCATGATTTATTATAATCACCATTTCAGAGCTTCTGCTCTGATTACCAAAGCAAAACAACAAAAAATTAAAATGAAAGAAAAATTCTACCAGTCTTTCATTTTACACAAATTAGTCTGTCTATATAGTGTCACCTAACAGTATATTTATACAAAAGTTCATGGTAGTATTTAACAAAAAAATATAGTGATAATGTTTCATCATTATAAGAGAACTAATTAATCTCTGCTCCTGTTTTCTCTTTCTTCTTCATGATAAAAGCATGTTAAAATATTTCATCTAGTCTAGAATACATGGACAAACAAATAAAACCTACAAAAATGTTATATTTCTATACAAAACATGTATATGTATAGTTATAACTGACATCTCAATATATGTATACCACCTATATATTGAGAATAAAATAAAGAAATAAATTATATAATGATTTTTCAATTTCAAAAATTAAAAAAATTTATCCAAGGTAAAATACCCAAGGTACCATTGGGAAGATCTAAGCTGAGAAAAATGGTAACCATAGGTTCTAATGAATAAAAAAGACATATATATAGATAATAATAAAACTGTATTCTGAGTATTTACTGTCACTAACACTAAAAATTCTGAAATACATGAAAAAATATTGAATCATTAATTAATAGATGGAAACCTCTGATTCACTCCCAAACATGTATAAAATGTTTTCTGAATTGTCTCAAATTAGTAATAGTTTTAATGTTGCAAAGTGTGTAAAATATAAACTAGTAAACTTATTCAAACCATGAACACAACAGGAAAAGTAATCAGCTTCATGCAAAACAATTGATGAATACTATGGCTGTGATGGTAAAGGCAAACATGATCACAAATAAGTAGAGTAAGCATGATTACATTTGTGCTTCATTTTAATCTATGCAAGGTGTTTTTCTGGCAGGAGGATGGTCAGAATGCTGCACACTCTTGAGGAAGAATATTAGCTGGGAATGATCATAAGATTGATTTCGACATGACTGCACCTCTTCTGGTCTTGATTTAAGTTGTGTATCTATAGTGAACATTCTGCTCTTGCCCAGATATTTATCCAGACATTAAGAATTTCTTTCTTTGTTTTATATTTATTGGGGCTTGGGAAATGTCTCCATGTTTAAAAGCGCTTACAAAGTTTAATTCCTCCTAATGATTTAAGGCCTCCTAAACCACCTATAACTGTATGTCTAGACACACAAAGCTCTCCTTTGGCCTCTGACGGCATCAGCTATCCACATGGATCACAGGCATAATTGCAGGTAAAACATCAGACATATAAAATGAAAATAAATAAATCTATAGGTTTTTTGCATTAGTGTATTTATTGGGTAGGGAGTACATGCCATAACATACATGTAGAAGTCAGAGAACAACTTACAGGAGTCAAATTTCTCTTCCCTGCCTGTAGGTTCCAGGAAATACACTTGCGTATACAGGCTTGGCATCAAGTACCTTTATCTGCTAAAACATCTTGTAGGCAACCTTTTATGATGATTTTAGTCCTTGTGGTCATAGCAGGCTTTATCCAACATTTGAAAATGCTACCTTATAATAAACAAAAAAGTATACAAATATATATTGAGCTTTTAAATAAAGTACTGTAATATGTATGAATCATGCAGTTATTTTAATTCCATTGTTGGTTAATTTTCATTGTGAACTTGACACAACTTAGAATCATCTTGGAAGAAAATATTGGAATTATGTCGATAAGATTGGCTTGAGGACATGCCTGTTGAGATTGTACTGATTTTTAATTGGTGTAAGATAACAGCCAAATGAGAGCAGTGACATACCCAAGTCTGGGTCCTGAACATTATAAGGGTGAAAAGAAGAGAGGCAGCAAGCAAAGAAGCAGGAAAGCAAGTAAGCAAGCAAGGATACTTATATATATAATCTTTCTTTGTTCTTTTCTTTTTAATTAATTAAACATCTTAATTTTTTTACATATACATTTATCTTATCACATGTATTTACAATAAACTACCAATAGCAAGAAGAACCATGATATATTCAGGAATTATATGAATGTTACATTCTTAGTGTTTTGGCTATTTGTATTTGACAACCTTGAAGAAAACATCTTTCTTATCTTGGTGCATCTAAATTTCTGAATGTAAATCAATCTCCATCACATCTTGTCATTATAAAATTATAACATCTATCTAGACCTAAAGACATCTTAACCCATAAACACATAAGTTTCATTGTAAAACTAAGCTACCTGGTCTTTAACTCAATCAGAGACTTGAGAAGCAATAAATTTGATTACCTGAGTATGCCTGGAATGCAGGTTACTAGTTTTCCAAATGAGAACATGGCAGAGAGTTTTCTGTCTAAACAGTCACCCAAAACTCTCTGTTTCTTTGTTCTTGACTGCTAATGTGGTATAACTAGTTCCTTGACTTCCTTGTTTTGTCTTGCCTACAAGGGACCATGACTTGGAAATGTAAACTAAAATCAAGTTCCTACTCCTATGTTGCTATTGGTCAGAACATTTGATCATGAAAACAGAAATGTAATAATATAAAAACATGACTTTACTTATTAAAATATCATCAACTTTTCTCCTCTTGAAGATTTTATTTAGTATTTTGCCTTTGTTCAGTTGTCTGTGATCTTTTTCATCTTTATACACACGCGTGCACACACACACATGAACAAACATAATAAAAACAACAACAGCAAGAACGGGGTTCATAAGAATTTGAGTCAAAAGATACTGGGCAAGAAATAAGCACACTCCAGAGAGCGTGCTAAAGGAGTTGAAGAATTACCTTCAGAATGCTTTATTCAAAGAAATGATCTCTGCTATGTTCTTTGTATATCAGTGCTGTTTGCAAAATGGAAAGAAAGAACCTAATTACATATGCATTTGCTTAATGCTAGCTCAAGGTCATTCTTCCTCTATTCGACACACCAGTTTAATAGTAAAGCCTTTCTGATAATGACCACAATCATAAAACTGAAAAGAATTACTGATATCTCTATTCTTTTTGGCAAAGCAGTTGAACTTCAGAGTTATTTAGTAATACTCAAAGTGTTTTCAGCCAGTACAAGTCATTTCAGGTCCAGCCTATACAATTTAAATACCACCTTCCTTCAATTCATGATGGCTTGTTATTTAAATTATTTCATAAATTGCAATGAATATACAATGCTATTTTCCTCTGGAAAACAATTATCAGAACAAACTTAAATAGGATTTCTTTAACATGTTGAAATTGTATGAGAATGTACTGCATGTTCACTATCATTTGCAATCATGGCTGTGATAGTGCTGGTGCCAGCTAGTCACATGCTCCTCAGAAACAAAGAAGGTGAGGACACTGCCATTGCACTGTGCCTACTGAAACAGACGAAGATTACTGTAGCCAACTACAGGGTTCTGAATGTTAAGAACAGGGAAAATAAGCTTAATTCTTAAAAGTCTAATATTCATTCATGTTGGCAATCTTAGAGTCAGGAACAATGTCAGTTCTAGCTAGCAGGAAACTCAATCTCAAAGGCTAACAGAAAATCAGAGTATGTGATAACAGCTCATGCTGTGCTGACTGTCTTATAGAATGTGTGCTATTGAAATGGACAATTACAGATTCACAAACACTCATCAGTGTTTCCGTGGTGGTCAGGAGCTGGGTAGACTCTATTGCCTATGGAGAATAGGCTCTGTTCAATCTTCTCATTCTTTCTGGGCAGTAATAAAGCCATTTAAGGGAGTGTATGCACATTGGAAAAAAGGTGGGATGGAACTAGGAGAAATAGAAGGAGACAAAAATTTGCTCAGGACATTTTATAGAAGGGAAACATTTATTTTGAACAGGTGAAAAAAAAAAAAAAACAAAAAACAAAAAACAAAAAACAAAGAAAGAAACAACCAACCAACCAACAAACAAACAAACTCATGCAGAGAAAATAGATAATTGTGCCCAGTGGCTTACAGCCTCTTTCTGAAACAGGTCTGTTTAAGTCACCCAATCAGATCACACTCAAATGTCTGTTCTTGGAAATAAAAGGGAAGGAAAACTGTGGTACTGGAAGAATAGTCTATCTAGTTAAACTACAAACTAAATATTGCTTTTTTTATTTTCATGAAAAATAATGTGAACACATGGTTCCTAGGGAGAATCAGGAGTTGAAACTACAATTGGTGATTCTGGTCATCACCACAGAATTGCAACAAATACATGAATCTGAAATTGCAACTAAGACAGTGAACACACTCAATGTCAAAACAAACAAAAATACTAAAGTTCCAAGGAGGATGATCTGCTCTTTGTTTTATATTTATTGGGGCTTGGGAAATGTCTCCATGTTTAAAAGCACTTACAAAGTTTAATTCCTCCTAACCATTTAAGGCCTCCTAAACCACTTATAACTGTATGTCTAGACACACAGGAAGAACTATGTATATGTGAGCATGTGAATGTACAACAACACAATCACGTAGACTGCTGAGTATCCATCAGTACTCCCACCTGGCCGCAACACCTTGAAATTGCTCAACCTTCAGTGCCAGGGTCAAAATAACTCATTCTATAACAGGACATTCAACTAAACCACTAAAATAACCACTAAAAACAACATAAAATTATCTACTCTACCAATATTACATGTTCTGATCTACATGGTATGAGTAAATATTGGTCTAGTTTGTTGATAGTAACTCAAATGTTCATGCACATCAGTGTGTTGCTTGATATATTTTTAAATCAAGAATGCTTTCTCAGAAATGAAGCATTAGTTTTTTGTCAGACTGCATTTACCTCGATGCTTTTATGAATATCTAGGTGATATATAGATCCATTCTCTTCATAGAATCCAGAGACTGAATGTACCCATGTAGTACACTGAATCTCTTTTAATAAACCTTTCCTAAATTAATTATAAGGATTAGAATCTTACATAATAATTAAGAAGTTAAGTGTGATTTGCATTTCAGACCCAGGACTTCATGATTTTGAGCTGGTTCTAACTCAATACTTTAGGAATTATAATATCCAGATTTATTAGGAATACAAATAGAGAGAGAAAGAGAAGCAGGGAAAAAGAGGATGAAGAAAATGTGGTAGATATAGAAATGAAGAGACACACAGAAAGAGATGGAAAGATGGATATTAAGATGGATCAAATTACAACATTTATCAATAATTTGTTCTTTACACTCTATAGAAAGATAAGCGGGCTTCCTTTTTATGTGACACACTAAGAAAGTAACTTGACTCTACTGCAGTCTTTTTTTTTTTTTAACTAAGCCTGAATGCACAGTGGAACTACTAATATAAGAATCCCGTGGGGGAAAAGGAAAGAAGAGGTTAAGAATGAAGACTTTATTCAACATGGACCAAATGCTAACTGGGAATCTCTTTCTAATAGAGTAGTGCTATTGCCTTGCATTTTATGTCTCCCTAATACTATTTTGATTATTGGATTTTCTTGTGACAAGGACTCCATATTAATAAGGAAAGTGGATTTCACGAACCAAAATAATTTCAACACAGCTTTAGAGCAACTCTTCAAAAATGTGCCCCTGGGATTCAACTTTTCCCGACAAGATATTTCTATTCAAAGTTTAAAACAATATTCAAGTGTAATAGGAAAGTAAACACTATTAAAATTTATTTGATTGAACCTGCATGGATTATTTTTCATTAAATGGCAAAATCTAATTCAGGGAGAAAAACTCTCATTAATTGTTTTCATAAAGTCATGCCCCAGGGTAACCACATTTAGTTTCAAGTAATGATGGGTTTCAGAAAGCTTTTCAATTCTACCATATTATTACACACTTATATGATTCAGTGGAAATAGAATATATAGAATAAACTATTATGATAAGCATTTACTGCATATGTTTTCTTTCTAGCTAATACCTTCTGAGTAATTTGAGTGCTGTTTTTCCAAGAATAGAGAGGCAGAGCAACTAGATTCACATTGATGTAGTATTTGCAAATTAACACTTGGTAGTTTAAAGATCTTGGCTTGATCACAGAAGAGGTGACTCTGCTGGACTCTGTTAAGTCTTAATAGTGGTGAAGAGAAATAAACGACTTTTCCTGAAAAGAACGCTGGCCTATCTGGGGACCAAATACTCTAATCAGCATACATGCTTCAGATTAGTACATATTAAGCATTATTCATTCAAACTAAAGAAGATTTGCATTCATAACATAAGACTCAGAGAATGAACAAAAAACAAGATGTTCCCTGAACTTCTGTAATCTTAAGAAAATTATTTGTAGATGGACATATACACATATACATGCAACAGATAATTTGCCAAAAGTTTCCTAAGTGACTTTTACATTTCTGTGTATTTATTCTTGACTAAAGCACAGATATCCGTATAGTTGCACCACTTTCATTAGCAGCTCTTATTTTTAACATGCTCTGGGTGCTTCCTACCACAGAATGAATCAATCTTTCTTTAACTTACAAAATTACTCAAAAATGGACTTGATTCCTTCAACCTTTCTACTTAAAATGTCAGTAAAGCTTGCATGACCAGGGCAGAATGTACTTTTCCTTGAGTACATATTACTTGCGTGCCTTATTTTGTGTTTCTTAATAGAGGAAAATTGCCAGTGACTGACCTGAGTGCTTTAGGAATAGAAACTCAACTTGGAATTCAAGTGACTTTACCTCTCTTGTTAATGTCCTTCTGAAATTAGAGCAGAAATCTCCTGAAGATTCTGTAATGGTGCAGTGGTGGGTTACTCTTGCAGGTTAGAGCCAATACAATAGAGATGTAATATAAAATTATACCTTGCATAAAATAAGCGGGACGTTGAGATGTCATGGTCGGGACATTATACACTTCTGAATATGCTTCACTACAGTAGAATTTTTAATAAAGACATTTCATTAAATATATGAAGTGTCATTCCCCTTTCTGTGACAGTTTATAGAATTCATTTTCTTCTTTGTTTTAATAAACAGAGTTGACTCATCCACAGCACTGTCTTAAATGTGGGTGATGAAGGAAACAAGGCATCTATCCTCCCCGTAGTAGAGATAAAGATATGCTCAGGCCCCCTCTTGCCAATCAGATTTTGCATACTTTGAAGTTTTGAGGTAATTTAAACATGGTCTCCTAATTTATCAAGACTTAACTATATGATTTATAGGTATAGTTATGAGAAGCACATGTTTGTATGAAGCAGAGCCTGTTGTTTTCATTTTAAGAAAGTAATAGAATTTTAGTGTTGAACATAAAAGGTCCACAAAAAGTGCATGTGTGTCCAAGTCCTCATCTGGTGGTGATAAGGTCTATCTGTTAAAGGCAGCCCACTAGGTGAAGGTTCTTGAAGCTAATGTTGTCATCTTTCTCTCTCCGCTTCAAGTCAACTAGGGAAAGAGCAGCACTTCTTCCTCCTTTCCACTGGGACTTTCTGACATTTTCCATACTATAAGGAAACTACTGTAATTAGGAAAAATAGATATCAGAAAAGAATGACATACTACCAAATTCTGGGTTTCATTTATCAGTTAAACTTTACAGGTTACTTTCCATATATGTTCTAGTTTTTAAAAGTATGTGGCAAAATCTAAGAATCTTAATAAATGGGAAAAATGAAAAATATCAGTTTAATCTCAGCTCTCTTCCATTGATTCCAAGTATGTTTCAATTCTTTCTACAAAAATAATACAACAAATAATCTTTCAGTTTACTGTGAAAAAAATCTGTTCTATCAAGTAAAACAGGCAGTTAATGGGAAACTTAGTTAAGCAGCTAAAAACTAAAGATAATAAGAGGTATAGAAAACAAAAATTGTTAAAATAATATAAAATATAAGTTAAATGAAAAAATATAATCAAATTATATATTACACACACACACACACACACACACACACACACACACACACACACACACATTGGTTTTTCGTGACAGGTTTTCTCTATGTAGCCTTGGTTGTCCTGAGCTCACTTTGTAGACAAGGCTGGCCTCGAACTCACAGCTATCCACTTGCCTCTGCCTACTTGAGTGCTGACTTAAAAGATGTACCACTATGCCTGGTTTATATTTTTGTAATGTATAACATGAACTTAACAAAGAATGTAAGATGTGAAATAAACTAGCTTAAATACACATTGCATACATTACTTAAATATATTTCCTTGGATTAAAGTAGTCAAATCCTAGTAAGTATATTTTAAATTATTTTATCAATTCTTTGAGAATTACATTCAATGTATTTGCATTATATCATGCTCAAGCCCTTATTCTAATTCTCTCCACATAACAGCACTCTTCTGCCCTATGACCTTTTGTCCTCTTTTATTATTAATTTAATTACCTATTAACTCCTATATATTCTGGTCATAAACTTTGAGATGTGAGGTATATGCTAGGTAGTTTTATGCCAACCTTAAACAAGCCACAGCTATTGGAATAAGGGAACCTTGATTGACAAAATGCTCTCAAACAGACTGACACATGGGAAAACCTCATTCATTAATTAGTGAATGGTATAGCTATCGCACAAGCATTGGTGGTACCCCTGGGTGAGTGGTCTGTGTTGTATAAGAAGGTAGGCGGAGAAAATCATGAGGAGTAAGCAAGAACCATCTCTTCTTTTTAACTTCTCTGCATGAGTGCCTGCCTTGATGTTCTTGCCCTGAGATCCTGGCCTGTCTTCCTCCATTAGTGGACTGTAAAGAGGAAGTGGAAGCAGAAGTTCAAAGGAAACAGTCCTTTCTTCCTTGAGTTGCTTTTGGTCATAGCGTTTTATCACAGCAATAGGAAGTTAACTAAAACAAGGCACACCCATGCAGAATGTCAACCTATCAAGAGCAACACCCTTAAAAAAACTGACTTCCATTCTCCCTTGCTTCTTTCACCTAGAGTCCCAGTAGGAAGTCTTCCCCTATGTCCTACTTTCCTGGTAAGTGAAGACTTTCATGGGACATGCCCCTTGGGCTAGTATCCAGACATAAGTGAGTATATACCATTTGACTCTTTCTGATTCTGGGTTAACTCACTCATTATGATAATTTCTAGTTCAATCAATTTGTCCACAAATTTTGGGAATTCCTTGTTTTTAATAGCTAAGTAGTTTTACATAGTGTAAATGTACCACAGTTTCTTTATCCATTCTTCCACTGAGGTACACATAGGCTGTTTCCAGGTACTAGCTATTATGAATAAGGCTGCTATGAACATGTTTGAGCAAATGTTCTTGTTGTGTGCCGAAGCATCTTCTGGGTATATTCCAAGAAGTGGAAGAGCAGGCTACCAAGAAGAGACTTGATACCCTATGAGCATATACAGGGGGATAAGGTCCCCCTCAGTCACAATCATAGGGGATGGGAGTAAGGAGAAAATGAGAGGGAGGGAGGAATGAGAGGATAGAAGGAATGGGATAACAATTGAGATGTAGTATGAATAAACTAATAAAATATATTTTAAAATATAGCAAAATAAAAATTAAAAAAGATAAAAGAAAACTGATTCCACCTTTTACCAGAAGACATTAATGTTTCAAAATGCTTTAGGTAGCAATGGGTCCATAAACCCCTTCCCAGTCAAACTAGGATCTCATGGCCTGAGTTTATGCAGGTCTTCTGCATAAAACCACATTGAAAACTTCTTGAGTGCAGTTTTATCTCATGTCCAGCAGCTAGAATTTTGCTACTGTCCTTCCTGACCTCTGGCTTTTAGCGTCACTCTTACTTCTCTAACACAATGCTCCCTGAGCTGTGGGAAGAGGTGATGTGATGCAGAGGTCTCATTTGTGACTGAGAACTTGTACTCTCAATTGTGGTCAGTTGTGCGATTCTGTGTTAACCAGTGTCCACTGCACAGCATTCTGGATAGCCAAACTTCTATGAACATTACAAAAAAATTGCAAGAGGCAATCCCATAATTATTTTCAAGTACTATTAGGAAGACATAGTAGTAACAATACTGTGGTGCTGACACATACACAGAAGCATTGATCAATGAAACAAAATCAAGGACCCAGACATAAAAGTCTATATGGCTATAGGTCTTAACAAAGATGTCAGAAACATACATTGGAAAAAACGACAACTTCTGTACCAAATGGCTATCTATGTGTATACAAAGCTACTAGCTCCTTCATTTGTAGCCCCAACACAAATCAATTCTTTTTTTTTCCTTTTTTTATTATTAATTTCTTCAAATTACATCTCAGTTGTTAGCCCATCCCTTGTATTCTCCCATTCCTCCCTCGCTCCCGCTTCCCCCCCATTCCCCTCCCCTATGTCTGTGACTGAGGGAGACCTCCTCCCCCTGTATATGCTCATAGGGTATGGAGTCTCTTCTTGATGACCTATTATCCTTCCTCTGAGTGCCATCAGGCATCTCCATCCAAGGGACATGGTCAAATATGGGGCACCAGAGTTTGTGTGAAAGTCAGATTTCCTTCTCCACTTAATGGTGGAGAATGTCCTGTCCATCGGCTAGTCTGGGTAGGGGTTCAAAGTTTACTGCCTATATTTTCCTTGACTGGTGTCATAGTTTGAGGAGGACCCTAGGGCCCAGACCCGCCTGTAGTTTTCCAGGACCCTCTGGATCCTTCTATTTCCTCATTCTCCCAGGCTTCTCACACCTAAAGTCTCAATAGGCTGTCCTCCCCTCTGACCCACTTTCCTGATAGGTAAAGTTTTCCATGGGGACATACCCCTTGGGCTAGTGTCTCGATATAAGTAAGTATATACCACTTAACTCTTTTTGCTTCTGGGTGAACTCACTCATTATGATAATTTCTAGTTCAATCCATTTGTCCACAAATTTCAGAAATTCCTTGTTTTTAATAGCTGAGTAGTATTCCATAGTGTAAATGTACCAAAGTTTCTTTATCCATTCTTCTACTGAGGGACACTTAGGCTGTTTCCATGTTCTGGCTATTATGAATAAGGCAGCTATGAACATGGTTGAGCATATGTCCCTGTTGTGTGGTAGTGCATCTTCTGGGTATATTCCAAGGAGTGGGATAGCTGGGTCTTGAGGAAGCCCTATTCTCATTTTTCTGAGAAAGTGCCAGATAGCTTTCCAAAGTGGTTGTATTAGTTTGCATTCCCACCAGCAATGAAGGAGTGTTCCTCTCTCTCCACATCCTCGCCAACATGTGGTGTCACACAAATCAATTCTAAATGGATCAAAATTTTAATCCTGGATCTGAAACTTCTAGTAGAAAAGTAGAGAATAAATGTAATAACTTAGGCTCAGGTAAAGACATTTCATAAAGTACTCTAGTTGCCCACCAGAGCAAAAATCAACAAGCATAATTCCATGAAGTCAAAGAGTCTGTACTGTTAATTGCCTAAAGAGGCATCCTAGAAAATGGGAAAAGGTCTTTCTCAGCTATTAATCTGATGGTATATTGGTATCTAGGAAATATAGGAAACTCAAAACATAAAAATTAAGCCAGGTATGGTGGTGCATGCCTATAATCCCAGCACTTGGGGATTCAGAGGCAGCCTGGTCTCTGAAAGCTAGAGGCTATCCTGGTCTACAAAGTGAGTCCAGGACAGCAAGGCTACACATAGAAACCATGTATAAAATTAAATAAATAAATGAATAAATAAATAAGTAATAAGAAAGCAACACAATTGAAAAAATAAGTTTTAACTGAACAAAGATTTCAGAGAAAAAATACAAATAGCGATGAAATGTGATTTTGGGTTTTTTTGAAAATACTTTTTATTATATTTCTTTTTGAACATATATATTATTACACATGAGTAAAACAAACTACATACCGTAAGAAGAGCCACAATATAATCAGGAATTATATAAATATTATATTCATAGTGATTTGGCCATTTATACTTGGCAAACTTGAAGTAAATATCTTTCTACCTTGTTGGGTCTAAATTTTTGAATGGAGATTAATATCTATTATATCTCATCTCTCTTACCTTAAAACAATTATCTTGATCTAAAAACAGCTTAAACCCTAACCTACTAAGCTTATTTGAAAGACTAAACAATCTGGTCTTCAAACCCATCGGAGACTTGAGAAGGAATAGAACTTAAATGCCTGATTGAACCCCGAGTGTGGATTAGCAGCTTCCAAAATGAAAAAATGGCTGAGACAGTTTACTCCCTGAACAGTCACCCAACACTGTCTATAATGTTGGAACACCATCTTCAGCCTTTTGGTCCAATATATCTGACACACATAGTTGTGTGGTAGGAACTGTTGAAGACTTGCTTACGCTGTCTTGGCAGAGTTTGGCCATCGACTCTGCCTGCATCTAAACTTGCCCATTTTTAAGGCAGTATTCTGTCTGTGGCAGAAATGAGGACATTTTGCCCAGTGGCTTGTTTGCCACATTGAAGCCAGTTCCATAAGGAGGTTCTTTAATGCTCATTTTCTTCTTTGAGGCAGGCTGGGTGTTGCCAGGTGTTAGCTTGTCTTGTTATCAGAGAATCTTTAAAACTATAAAAATATATTTAAATGCCGTATTCTGTAGGTCTCTGAGGTTTCTAAAGACCCTATTTAACTATTTTTACCTCATACATCTATAGAAAATATCTATTTATTAGATTTAGAGTATATAGTCTTGTTATAAAATTAGACTGGTTTTTGACATGAGCATGATTTGCATCAATATGCAAAATTCAATACCATTGAAATAAAACATGGGAATAGCTCTGTGACTGGCATAGACAAGGCTTCATGTTGCTTACAGATTCTCTGTGACTTATAATTAGAGGCCATTCTTAGTATGCCGTGAAGGAAGATTTACAGATGTCTTATTTCTGCTCATACAATGAGCAGAGAATCAACCTTAATTGCTCTGTGCATCCTGCACACCTAATATCATCACAAAGATAGAACTGTATAATGCTTATGAGAAGTTTTGTTTTCAGAACAAAAGAACTGGACATGGACCTTGCATCAGACTTGACAGGATTCATTCTTCTCAGCAAGATGGATACTGACATCCTGCATGCTCCATGTTGCAGCCCCAGGCGTCTCAGTTGCTGTTACCCATCAGAACAGGACAGCTTCCAGGACTATGTTGTAGAATGTTTCTGAACCCAATTGATCCAGCAGTTCAGAGTGCCCCACACAGGACTCTTATTAAGCCTAGAACTTCAAAGCTTATGAGATTTGGACCACAATGCTATCCTTGGCTTACTAAGCCATTTCCCCCCAAAAATTTTGAGGGCCCTTCAAAGGAATTACTTGCCCTAAGTCAGCCTGAAGAAACCTTAAATGAATGATGGACTTCCTGTTTCCTCTAAGAGGGGTTGGATAAGTTTCTGTTTACTCTCTTGGTCTACAGATGCTTATTTTCATTGGAAGTTGGTTATAAGTATTATTGGTCTTTTACAGAGTGTAAACCAGGTTTGACTCAGGGATGTATCTCTTTTCCTTTATCTTTCTTTTTTAGGTAAGGAGATAGGAGCCGAAAAGAAGGAAAGGAGGATAGAGAAATATAGAGGGAGGATAGAACAAAAGGTAGATTATTGAATCTACTCCTCATCTCAAGGCTCTGATTGTTACTCAGAAATATGTTTTTTTTTTAATTTGTTCATTATACATCCCAATTGTAGTCCCCTCCCCCATGACTTTCCTTACCCACCATCTAAACCTCATACTGCTTTCATTCCTCCCACAGTCCACAGAAAGGGGAGCTATCGTCTTCTAACATCTCACCTCAGCCTATCAAGTTTCATCTGGATTGCCTGTATCCTTTCTCTGTGGTCTGGTAAGGCTGCCCCACCAGGGGGAAGTGATCAATATGTGTGGGCCAGACACATGACTGAAGTAGTCTCTACTCCTCATATTATGGGACCCACAAGGAGACAGTGCTGCCTACCACTACATCTGAGCGGAGGGTCTAGGTCCTCACCATGCTTGGTCCTTGGTTGATGCATCTCCCTCCTTCACCTTATTTTGTTGGCTCCACTGCTCTTTGTGGAGTTCCTGACCCCCCCCCCCCACACACACACACACACCGCCCGGACCCTCTGTTTTCCAACTCTTCCATAAGACTCCCTGCCCTGCACTCCAAAGTTTGGCTGTGTGTCCCAGCATCTGTTTGGATCCTCTACTGGGTAGAGCCTTTTCAAAGACGTCTATGGTAGGCTCCCTTCCTGTTCTTTCCCTTCATCTGCTTCCAGTGTCTATTTGTCCTTCTGATTGAGAATCAAGCATTCTCTCTAGGGCCCTCCTTGTTATTTAGTTTCTTTGGGTCTGTGTATTTTAGTGTATTTTAATTCTGTGTATTATTTGGCTAATGTCCACTTACCGTTATATGAGTATATACCATGCATGTCTTTATGGGAAATGCAAAGCAAAATGAGTCTGATCCCTACCAGAATGGCTAGGAAAAAAACTCAAGTGACAGCACATACTGGTAAGGATGTGGAAAAAGGGGAACACTCCTCCATTAATGGTGGGAGTGCAAAGTTGTATAACCACTTTAGAAATCAATCTTATGCTTTCTCAGGAAACTGAGAATAGTTTTACCTAAAGAAACCAGCCATACCACTCCTGGGCATATATCTGAAAGATGTTCCACCATACAACAAGGACTTTGCTCAACTATATTCATAGCAGCTTTATTTCTAATAGCCAGAATCTGGAAACAATCTAGATGTCCCTCAACTTAAGAAAGATAAAGAAACTGTGGTACATTTACACATGGAATACTATTCAGCTATTAAAAACAAGGAAATCTTGAAATGTAACAAAAATAATGATAAGCATGTAGTGCTTAAATACTCATGTATGTTTTGTTTATTCTCTGACCCTTATCATGAATTCTGTATTGAGTCATTCTCATATTACAGGAAAATAACTACTTAATTAAAAAATTGAATACATGTATGCTAAATTGAAATGTTAAGTCCTAATGGCATTTAAGCACATGAAATTTATATTTTATTTCAAAAATCTCAATAAGAAGAATTGCATTGTTTGTCCAAAACCTTCTACTTTGTTAAGTGTTTGACATTGTTCTGAAATGAATGATTTTCACTGTATAGATTGTGCTTTTTTTTTTCCATTTCAAATTCTTATTGTGTTGGAATAGCTCATGTAAGGATTTTCACTATGAAAATAATTAAATAAATAATGCATATGATATTTTGAATATTTTTTGGGAAAACAAATTTGCTTGCTCATTGTGTATCTGCTTTTGCTCCTACTATGTCTTCTGAGCCCTCGAGAGTGTTTTGTTGTGTGCACAGGTGTTTTCTTAAGTTCTGTTCTGGTGTTTGGAGACTTGATTCATGAATTCAGGGTTTGGGAATGCTTAGAAGACAAAATTCATTATTTTCTCAATATTTCTTCTCAAGCTGGTCTAACTTTATGTGAAATTACAATTGTTGACATTAATTGGTAATTTTAAAAGAAATAAAAGTATCTAGACAGCTTCTACCCCTTGAGGGGGGAATTAGATAAATGAGTACATCAAGCATGGAGTAATTGATACACTTGTTGTGTAGTCTCGAATTTGATGGTACAGAATTAATTAAAATAATAGACAGCACATGAATACATGTCAATGCCTAGTGCTTGTTTGTTACCATATGCTTTTCTGCTTATTTGGTTTACTTTAAATTATAGACATTAAGAACTTCAAATTGGCTGGTTTTGGACAAACAATACAATTATTCTTATTGATATTTTTGAAATAAAATATAAATTTCAAATGCTTTAATGCCATTAGAACTTAACATTTCAATTTAGCATACATGTATTCAATTTTTTAATTAAGTGATTATTTTTCTGTAACATGAGAATGACTAAATACAGAATTCATGATAAGGGTCAGAGCATAAACAAAAATTCAAAGATAATTCACATGTTGTTTACTTTAAAATATTGTATTGCTTTTTGAGAAACGGATGCATTATATTTTGATTATATTCACCACCTTTTATAACTAATTTTTCTTTTCTCAGACACTATCAATCCTCATAAACTCTTCAGCTAGGGCTAAGACTCCCTTCCTACACTTCCTCACCTACTGGAATTTTGTCTGACATGATCTTTTACTAAGTTTTTGTATGATTCCACAACCTCTGTGAGTTCATATATGCACCCCAGCCATGCTGTGTCCTGAGAGCATATTTTCAGCTGTAGTGTTGATATTGTGGTGAGCCTAGCTACATTACTTTATAGTCATCCACATCCTCTGGCTTTTGTACTCTTTCCATGCCCCACTCCCCACCCAACACACACACACACACACACACACACACACACACTTCAATAATATGTGAGCATTGGGAAATGTAGATATAGTACAGATACTCTGTTAAAGGCTGAATATGTACTGTAAGGAAAAGATTCTGTATGCATAATCTATTAGTATAATGGTGGATCATTATTTAGTACTAGGTCCGTTTGTCTAAATATAATTGCAGTAGTTTTCTTCTAGGATCTATGTTTGACCTGTGTAGACACAGGTTTTTATTTTTGTTTTTGTTGTTGTTTTTTTTTTTTTTTACTCAGTAAAGGTGCCATCTTATGAAGCAAGGCTTAAATTCCATCACGAAGTGGCTGATTACTCCCGTTTTATTTGTGCTCCCATTGATTCAGTGTGGGGTATCTTGTCAGATGAGTTTGTTATAATAGCTCACTGGTCAACAGCTGGGTAGTACTGATGGCTATGTTTCTTCTCCAGTGGTGTGCTTGGTGCCTTCTAGCATGGTATAACCTAGCCAGTAAGGATGAAGATTCTAGATAAGTACCAGAGTGAGTTGTTCATGCTGTATGACTTGCACATGTTTTGTCTTCAGCATCTTACTGCCATGTTCTGTATGGTAGCAAAGAGCAATGGCAGTAGCATATTATGTTTGAGGAGGGTGTCTGTGAGACCTTATGAGCTTCTTGATCCAATAATGTTAACAGAGTCTTGACACAGGGCTTTGTTTGTTAGTCTGTGTTGTCAAGTGGGGAGATTGTTGCTCCATTACAAGGCAACTGCATTCCAATTATTTTTATTGTATGCTTAAGCATTATTTGTAGGAGTTTTCTTGAGTAGTGTGTTTACATACTCATTCTTCAGGTATTTAGTTTTAGTTATCCCTTCCATATTTGCTCTTATATCTCCTCCTCCCATCCATGCCTCACTATGCAAAACTGCTCCTGTTCTATCATTCTATTCCCTCTTTATATTATTATGTTTTCTCCCCTCTCCCCTGTTACCTCATCCAATGACCCTTTATTAATTTACTTACCTTTACATGTACCAGGTTGAAAAGATGTACATCATTATCCATTAAAAATATTTTCATCTATTAATCTTCTTTGAATGTTTTCATTACTTAAAATTATTTTTCTTAATTGTTTTGCCTTCAAGATAAATGCTTTGCAAAGCCCTTTAGAAATAAGGGCTGATATCCAATGAATTAAAAAAAAATGAACTTTTCTAAAGTATTTGTTAACTAATGAAGAGAAAAGGAAGGTAGAACGTTCAGAAAACCAAAGAGAGTAGCAAAGTTACAGAATTGAAAGATCCATGGAAAACCTGATTTCTAATACTCATTTTAAACAATTATTTTTGTATTATTTCTGTATCAGCCTCAGTTCTCAAGAAAAGTAATTTTTCCAGCATTAAACAGTTTCCTCTACTTGAAGGACTCTTTTCATTAACAGTAATAGAAAGGTAAATTGATATCTGTGTAAGGAGCATGCCAAAAATTCTCAACATGCTAGGTGTTAGAAGGATAATACACAATATTTGCCTAAAGGAGTCTCTGTTTGTGTCAACTTATTTTGTTTCAAAATCTGAAAGTTGGTTGCCATCCTTGCTTCATTGAAAATCCACCACTAACATATGACTGAGAATCCTAGAACTGAAAGAACTGGACACACACCAACATCTCTGACCCAGAGGCTATTTCCAACTGATGACTACTTACAAACAAATAATAAGTTTGCTTTAAAGGAGTCTCACTGAGAATACAAACCTCTCTTAAATATAGTACCCATGCCTTGCAGTAGACGGCCAATACAAAATAAATTCCATAGCATCTTTACAAGTTTCTTGTCTCATAATTTAGAGTCAGAGCATTCCTTCTCCTCCTCTTCCTCTTCCCATTCTTCTTTCTTTTTTAAGATTATAGATTTTATGCACATTTATTATGGCTTTTGGTTTTTGGTTTTATGGTATTTCTTTTTTTGTGTGTGATAATGTGTGTATCTTTGTGTCTATTTTTGTTTCTGATGTTGTTTTGTTGGTTCTTTGTCTTTGTTTTATCCTATTTTAAATTTTTTTGTTTTTTCATTTTATTTCATCTTATTTTGTTATTATTTATTAGATTCTTGTTAATTTTCTAACTAGAAATAGAAAGTGTATGGATCTGCATGAGAGGGGAAGTGGGATGAACTGGCAGCAGTAACAGAAAGGAAAAGATAATCAGAATAATTAAGGAAATATGACATATATAATAATGTTCAATTAAAAGCACATAGATTTGTGTCAGGGTTTAACAGTGGATCGTGAGCCACAACTTCTGTGTGTGTAATTGTTGTTATTTTTGTTGGTGATGATTATTTTGTGTGTGAGCGTACGGAGAGAGTGAAGGACATAGGTCCTTTTGGATATTGATTGATTTGCTTGTATGCTGTTGGGATTAACAGAGTGAAGAGTGTCTATTCGGACTTTAAAAGCCATTTCTTCCCAAAAAGTATAAGAGTGGAGGCAGAATTATTTTGTTTCAATGACTTCTACTGATAATATGAGATTATAATCAGGGTTATCTTTTACTAATGCTGTTCACAACTAAAAAAATCTTTCAGAATTATGTCTTAAAAATGGGGCACCATATTTTAGACAAGTTGCCATAATTAAATGGTGATTTGAAACTATCTTTAATAAAGTTCCCAGAAACATGCTTTCTAAACTTTGAAAATTCTTTACTTAAACATATTTGAACCCAGACTTCCTTGAGCATATACTTGACTTTTTCTCAGCATTTGCCAATAAAGATAAGAACAGATAGCAATATTGTTTCCATATGCTCCAAGTCAGGACTTTAAAAACACAATCCATATTAAAAAACCTGCCCAAGAAAATTCAAAGTAGCCAACAAATGCTTCCATTTGTCCCAAAAGAATAGCAATGGAGCAATTCACTGTTTCACTGTTTCTGTGGGAAGACCGCCACCTAAATAACGTAAGTTGGCTAGGTTTACAGTACCAGGTATGAATTTTCTTCCACTGTGCTGGTATTCAGTCCTACACTGCTGTCAGATACTCTCAAGATAATGATGCCACTATTACACCCTTGAGGATATCCACCTTATTGGTCATTGGTGTAGATCATTGAATTTAAACATTGATATGGCTAGTATTGCTTTTCTTCTTTGGTGCTTGCATGACAGCTTCTAATACTGTGAGAGCTACTCCTAAGGGAAGAGGTTTCCAGGTCTGTTTCAGCATAATTCTCCTAAGTATTATGTTTGAAATATGTGGTGTCTTCACCAATAGGGTCTTAACTTCAAGTTCTTGTAGGCAAACAAGGGCAATAGAAGGTAAGGTTATAAATCTTATAGGAGAACCTACTAGTTTTACCTTTTTAATCCATTATAATTCCTAACCACATTCTAAATACTTATTATTCATAAAAATACGAAAGGGTATCTTTCACTTCTCATTTAAGAAGCCTCATTTTTGCAGCCAATAGAGGCTATTGAATAATTTCCCACTGCTCAAAATGCAGAGAACAAATTGTGATATGACTCTTTTAGTTAGACATTCCATTTCTATAATTACCAACTTGGGAAGGAAAGGGTTTGTTTTATTTTGCAGCTTGTAGTCCATCATCCTGTGAAGTCTGGGCAGGAGCTCAAACTGGCAGGGTCCTGGAGACATGAACTGATACAGAAGGCATGGAGGAATTCTGTTTACTGGCTGCTCTGTATGGTTTTCTCTGCCTTCTTCTTATCCATCAAGGACCACCTTCCTAAGCATGGCATCATTCCCCAATGAGCTGGGCCCATCCTCATCTATCATTAATCAGGAAAATGCAATACAGACTTGTATGCAGGCAAATTTCATGGAGATATATTCTCAATTTATAGTTGTAGTTTTTTTTCCCCAAATATTCTTAGCCTGTGTCAAACTATAAAAAAAGACTAAAGAATTTCCTTGACCAACTAATGCATCTAAAACTTCAATCCTCTAACTGAGGTTCAGGAAACATCACAGAAAATAGAGCAGAAAGATAGTATGGGTCAGAGGATCATGACACCTACTGGGAAGTAATGCATTTTATATATGACAAAGAGGTTGCATCTATAAAGACTTTTGTATAGTGACAACACCAGCAGACATTGTGAATGTAAAAAAAAAAAAAAAAAATCTCACAAGATCTACGCCAGTATCAAGAGCTCCATGGTGATTACAATACACATTCTCTCTCTCTTTCTCCCTCTCTCTCTCTCTCTCTCTCTCTCTCTCTCTCTCTCTCTCTCTCTCTCTCTCTCTCTCTCTCTCTCTCTCTCTCTCCAAGGAAGGAACTCCTAATGGAGTATCCATTACCAAATGGAGGACTTGAAATAAATTAATATGGTATTTTTGTATGCAATTTTCAAAAAAAGTTTAAAATGCACATTAGAATTAATTACATAAAAAAGTGCACATTAGGAAGGCAGCCTTGATTTGTTGGGCCAATCGTTGAGCCCTGGTCTGAGATGTCCTCCTCCAACATGCTCTTCACTGTCACACTCACTTCTTCCCTATCTCCACATTTAGGCTTTTAAAATATTCCGTTTTCCACAGATATGCTTATTTAAACTGTTTTCTAACTCCCACTACAATAGAGTATTCTAGAATGATACCTGTTTTTCCACTTTAACTAATCTTAGAGTTTTCACCTTTTTAAAGAATTCTGCTGTTCCAAAAACAAACACTGAGAAAATAAGAATGACTTAAAAACAAAAAACTGAACATGAAAATGTTGCTAAATAATTACTGAAGAGAAAGAGAAAAATAAGGAAAAAGAAAAGATTATATATGTATATATAGTAGATAGATTTATAAATAGATGATAGAGAGATAGAAAGACGTTAAAGAGATGATTAATAGATATATGTTAGATACACACATACATATATACATACACAGATGATAGATTAGATAGACAGATGATAGATGGATAGATAAATAGATGATAGATGGATAGATAGATAGATAGATGGATGGATAGACAGATGGATAGATAGAAAGATGAGAGGTGATAGTAAAATGAGAAAAGCCTAATATCTAACTTACCTAATTCCATCCTTTGTCACCCTGGTTACACAGTGAAAGAATGCTGGTTTATTTCACTGGAGTCTTGCCAGTTACTTTAAGATTGCCTTACTTCACCCAAGATTTTCTCTCTCCACACTGACACCTGGTGCTTTCTAATTCCTAGTCAAAGACTAATAACATATTTTCATGTCCTAGTCCTTTCTTCTTTCTTCTGCTGTATGAAATTCATTGGAGACTGAAGCATGAAATGTCATTTGTATTATACAACAAAATTTTCATTTTTTCTAATGGTGGAAATCATTCTTCAACCTGATTCAATCCACATGTGCTACACAAAACAGTGTTTTAAGTTGTTGTTGTTGCTTAGAATTGCTCCCAAATCATAAAACAATTTTAATTTTCTGCTCAAGATATTTTATCTTATAATTTGGAAAACTATTACTTAGCATTCTAATGGAACATTTAAAAATAATCACATCCATTTTTATATGATCTATCACATTCAGTAAACTATTTCCAAGTAGAATATATTTTATATAAGGTGTATATATACTATATATTATGTATCCATATATATTAATTACACTAAATATACGAATCTGATTCACAAAGGTAGAAATTCACTAATTTAAGCAAATAATACTGCTTTACAATGAAGAGCTTTAACTTATATTTACTTGAGGAGCTTAGTTTTCAGTTCTACTTATCACCATCCATCTTCTACTCATCAGTTGGAATAGGAAGGGCTGAGTAACAACAACACTATTACCCTGGTTTTTTTTTTTTAAAGAACACTTTAAAATATGTGAACTGTACTCAATGCATTTTATCATTCTTTCAAATCTCTTTAAACAAATCTATATACTGCAATATCCTTTGTTTAAATACTTCATCTCCACCCACCTCATCTCTGCAAAAAATTAAGTTAAAATAGTTTCAAAAAATTAAAACATCTTCATTACAGAGAAATCCATTTTGCTAGAGGTAGTCAAGAGCTCACATACTCAAATAAAAGGAAGACTATTTCACTTCATTGTGATGTTGTGCGATGTCTACAATTACATTCTGTTCTGAAACATTTTTTGCTTTTGTTCAGTTAAATTTGGTTTCCTTTTATTAGTAAAAACCTATTGTTCTTAAAGGAAAGATTCAAGAAAAGCACCAGATATAGCTATATACTGTTAAATAATAAAAACTTCGAAAGGCCACCCCCAGACACTGTTAATATTTCTATATAATTAATCATAAATACGTGTGCGAGTGTGTGTGTATGTGTGTGTGTATGTGTGAAATACCATAGTTTTCAAAAAGTTTCTTTTCATGTGTGTAATTATCACTTTAAAGGTTGTTAATCAGTTATTGTCATGAAAACTAAATTTCTTATTCCAAAGGGAAGAGAGGACAATGTAACCTAATTGCTGTTAAGTGAATCATTCAAGAAGTGCCACTTCAGAGTACGTTTAAAGAAGACTGAGACAGAGATGTCAAGACTGTACTTTCTAAGCTGAACATTGGCAACGGCTGGTGAACATCTCAGCTTATCAAACCCTACGCCTTCGTCTCTAAAATACAAGGTGCGCTAACTATGAAATCCCTACAAACTTTAATAACAGAAATGTCTAAATTGTAAACACTTGTCATCAATGGATCCAGATCTGAAATTGTTTACTGGATCTAGAATTGAAGAAATGCTAATTAAAATTGAAAAATTCATCTAAAATAATTTCCTTTCCTCATTAATACCTAGCTGATGAGTCCTGCTGTCTTGTTATTACTCTCTTAAGAGTAGACATAGCCGCCATGATCAGCATATCAAAGCAACCATCAAAACTAGAGATAATTTCTTGAAATCATGGAGAATTTGAAACAAAGGCCAAGATACGAAGTATAAATCAATACAAATATAACACAAAATGAAAATATATATGTCAGTAATAATTACGGAAAACCAAATCCATTGCAGTCTCTAGGTAATTGAGTAATGTTGTTTTATAAATTACAATGAGTCTTTGGGAAACAGTGAAAATAACTCAATCATTTAAGGTATATTTTAAAATAAAACAGTGAATTTACCCAATACATTTCCTAGAACTTACATATGTTAACAAAAAGAGTCAGAAAATAACTTCTACTACTAAGTCCTTTCTTTTGTGTCATTAAGTACAAGTGGTCATTTTCAAATTGAAAGATGTTCTAATATTAAGAAATAAGTGTAAATATTGATTTAGTTGAGATTGGTTCAGATAAAGGATATTGAAAGTATGAAGAGTCTTAGGGCAAATGAGATGTAGTTTGGTGGTCTCTTCCTGCGACAGGTTTCTGTGGTCTCTTCCTGCGACAGGTTCCTGTGGTCTCTTCCTGCGTCAGGTTCCCGTTGTCTCTTCCTGCGTCAGGTTCCCGTGGTCTCTTCCTGCGTCAGATTCCCCTGCTATATATCAGAAAGTGTTACATCATGGAAGAACTTGCAGATTCAGCTAGCTGATCTCAACAGATGCCTGAAAAATTTCAATTTCATTTCTCTTCATTACATTATTTAGAATTAAGAATACTTTTCTCATATCTCTGAACAAATTTAAGCCGTTAAACAGAGTGGCCTGGGACAAATCTCCTGTCATGAAAATCCTCTTCACATATGGATTCTCAATCTTCTTTCTCTTGTAATGAAAACCTTGGTAGGTTTATGTATTCGTGTTTACTGCAACAAAGCCAGTCTCTCTGAAATTACACTGATCAAATGCCAGAAGTGGGGTGATCAGGTCCTTCATTAATATCACATACACTTAATAAAAGTCTTTTGACTCATTCTTGTGCTAAGTGGAGAAGAAAACTGGGTAAACAAAATACAGGTCTCGGGATTCTTATACAGGTGCAAAGCCTGGCAAATGTAGAATAAAGAGGATAAAGCAAGTTTTTGTGTGCTTGAGGAACTCAGCATGTTAAAATAAAAATTCAGAATTTGATGATGAGAGGCAATTACAAAATATAACAAAGTAATAGGCAATGTGTGCAATTATCAAGGGCGCAAAAGAATGTAAGTGGCGAGGAGATGAGATGAGAGTGTGTTCAACGAAATGGATAGTATTCTAGGAAAATGGAAAAGAAAATAGAATAGTTTACAATTCAGTCATATTTAAACTTCTCCCCCAAAATGATGTATCTTAAAGGATTTTTATCCTCAAGATGAAGTGTCACAGCAAAACAACAGAAAAAGAAACAAGCAATCCTTGCAATAGTAAGTTGTTTTATGTTTCATCAGACCTTGAATGACCATTGCTCGTGTTTATTTAGATGCATGAGTATTTCACACAGAAATGTACCAGGTATTTTGTTCACTAATACTCAAGAGCAAATTTAGTTATTAGAAGTGAATGTGAAACGTGAAATATATTATGGGAAATGTTTTCTTTTACAATGATCCATTATCTTTTAAAATTATAGTAAGGTCCATACAGTAAAATAATATGCAATTTACATTATGTCTATATATAATGGCACAGTAATGAATACTATCAGCATAAAAATACACTATTTTTTAGCTTCATGGAGTTTATCTAGTCATTGAAGTTAGGATGAAGTTAGTGAAGCATCATAGATAAAGATATAGATAATAGTTGTTATATGGTCAGTTTAAACCATGTGGTGGGTTAAAACCATATGGATTACATGCACAATCTTCTGGGTTCAATCCCCATCACTGGCTTAAGAGAGGGCAGGTGAAGAACCCCAAGAAAGTATACAAGTTCTTTTGTAAATTAATGTCTTTATTTGTTAGAATTTATATAAAAATAAACTTAATGTTGATAAAAACACTTTTGATGCTCATGTTTTTTATTAATTAATTTATTCCCTTTACATATCAGCCATAGCCCTCTCCCTCCTGTCCTCCCAGTCCCACCCTCTATTCCCCCTCCCCACTCCCCTATTCCTCAGACAAGTGGAGCACCCCTCCCCGATTCATTAAGGCCTATTAGGACTGAGTTCCTCTCTTCCCTTGTGGCCTGGCAAGGTAGTCCTGCCACAGCCGAGTTATTGAAAAGCTGGCAGCAGAGACTGTGTCAGAGATAGACCCCACTCCCCTTACTAGGCGACTCACATGAAGTCTGAGCTGCCCAAAGGCTACATCTATATGAAGGATCTAGGTCCAGTACAAGAATGCTCCTTGTGTGATGTTTCAGACTCCACAAGGCTCTCTGTGCTCTGTTTCCACTCCTTCCAATGTTCTCCAGTTCCAGGTGTCTCTCTTGAACCCTCTCCTTCTACCCTTTCCACATGATCCCTCCTTGTCTACCTGAAATTTTTGTTCTATTTCCTTCATCCAGGGAGTTCCGTGGGTTCCTCCAAAAGATCTCCTCTCTCCCTGAACTTTGTGGTCTGTGGATTATAGCTTGATTGTCATTTACTTACAATGGTAATATCTACTCATAAGTGAATATATACTATATTTGTCTTCCTATGTCCAGGTTACCTCACCTGGGATGACTTTTATCTAATGCTTTCCATTTGTCTGCAAATTTTATCATGGTATTTTTTTTTTTATCAGCTGAATAAAACTCCATTGTGTAAATGTACCACATTTTCTTTATCTGTTCTTGCGTTGAGGGACATCTAGGTCATTTATAGCGTCTTGCTATTATGAACAATGCGACAAATGACTAAGCAAGTGCCCTTGTGGTAGGATGCAGTTTCCTTTGGGTATATGGCCAAGAGTCGAACAGCTGAGTCTTGAGGCAGATCAATTCCCAATTTAGTGAGGAACCACTGCACTGATTTCCAGCACTCCCACCAGTAATAGAAAAGTGTTCCTCATGCTCCACATCCTTGCCAGCATGAGCTGTCACATATGTTATTGATTTAACCATTCTGACAGGTATAAAATAGAATTTCAAAGGGATTTTGATTGCATTTCCATAATGGCCAAGTATGTTGACAATTTCTTTAAGTATTTCTCTGACATTCTATTGAAAATTTCTGCTTTTATCTATACCCCATTTTTAATTGGATTATTCAGTTTTATGGCTATCTAGTTTATTGGGGTCTTTAAATGATTTAGATATTAGTCCTCAATCAGATGTGCAGTTGCTAAAGACTATTTCCTATTCTGTAGGCTTCTGCTTTGTCCAACTGATATCATTCTTTCCCTTATAGAAGCTCTTTAGTTCTATTAAGTCACATTTATTAATTGCTGATCTTAGTGTCTGGTTGGTGTGGTCATCGGGATCCTTGCTGGTGTTGGTGGCTGGGAGAAGGGGATGCTAGTATCTGATACTCTGTTGTGGTGCTAGAGGCAACCCTGAGAATTGGGTCAGGGGGAATAGAGAGAGTGGAGAAGGTCTACAGGGAGCCCACCTGGTCTTCTAGCAGGCATGAGCTTGGTTGAATATTGAGTGCCTGTCCCATTTGGGGTCTGGCACACATTTTCAAAGTAGGGAGTGAGGATCACAGGTGTGTGGCAGAGGGTGGTGACAGTCTGGAGGACTAGAGACAGGGAGGAGGGGAGACTGCAGCGGTCTTCTGTGTAGTGCTGAGATAACCCTAAGGACTGGCTTTCGGGAAACAGAGAGTAGAGAAGGTCCACACCAGCCTACCTGTACTTTGAGTAAATTTTCAAATAGGAATACATATTATATATTATATAACAAAGTATTTTTGAAAGAGAAAGAGAATGATTTTTTTTGTACAGCCTGTTTTGGTTTTAATCTTCAGATATCTGAGAGTCATGAATATAAGGAACAGACTTTAGCTATCATTCCTTGCTAAATAAATAGTAGCAATATAGTATCATTATACAAAAATTCATGTGTGATAAAAGAATGCTAGATTCATTTTTCATGCCATTGTAAGCCATTTGTCACTAGGGGATTGGGCACTTATCTAAGTGAATAAAATATTTACTGCAAAAGCAGGAGAATCAGAGATCAGACACTGGAATTCCCAGCAGCACATAATGGCCTGGTAGTCATGGCAGACACAGAGGGTTCCTCGTCAGCTTGACTAGATATGCTAGCAAGTTCTGAGTTCATGGAGAAATCCCACAGGGAATAACTTTATTACTACAAGTGTAGAACATTTGAGGAAGACACCCATTGTCAATCTCTGGTTTCCATACGTACACACAAACATCTGCTTTCCTCACAAACATATGAACTTACACATTCACACAAAGGCACATACACCACACACACACACACACACACACACACACACACACACGCACACACGCACACACACACAAAACGAATCAGAGTTTTAAGTCCTAAATATCTTGGGGACAATATTTCAAAATGGAATATACAGAGATAAAATGAGATGTGCTTAAAACTTTTCTTTTTGGATGTAACAAAATGATGTGTCAAACCTGGGGCTGACATGATTATTTACCATATCAAAGTGGAAGCAGGTTACTAGGCTCTCTTTGCAAATCCTCCGTCCCTACCTGTTTCTTCTGGCTGGCATATGTCACCCCCTTCCTTGACTTCTCGGGCCGAGGAGCTGGGATCAACTTCCTGCAGTTGTCCTTCCATATATAATCCAAAGGCCAAAGGTTACTTGGCCTTTCTACTCTTTTGGGCCTCCTGGCTGCTACATCCAATTTCCTTTTCTCCCCTCTCCCTCCCTCCCTTTCCCTCCCACTTTCTCTGCATGGCATAGCTCAATCTGGTCAATCCACTCTGGGTTCTTCAAAATGTCCCTGCCTCCTGACTATGCTCTCCCACTTATCTATAATGAATTTTCTCCTCCCACGTACCTAAGAGCAGTCATGTTCCTTTAGTTTTTCTTACTTTTCTTCCTTCCTTCCTTCATTTATTTATTTCTTCACATGACAGAATCATTTTCCTTATGAAATTGAGAATTGATCTTTCAAGTCTTACAAAACGGAGTATTACTTAGCTATTAAAAGCAAGGAAATATTGAAATTTGCAGGCAAATGTATGAAACTAGAAATGATCATCCTGAGTGATTTAACCCAGACACAGAAAGACACATATGGTATGTAAATACTTATAAGTGAATATTAGACCAACATGAGTGTCCTCTGAAAGCCTTCACTAAGCAAGGGATCAAGACAGATTCTGGGACTTGCTATTAGATTACAGGTGAGAGAGGTATGTTAGAATTGGGGGCAGAAAGTCCCAGAGGGTCCAGGAGCCCCACAAGAAGACCATCAAGGCTGGCGGATCTGGACACAGGGGGACCTGCACAAACTGCTTTACCAACCAAGGACAACGCATGCTGTAAACATAGGCCCCTGTTCAGATATAGCCGATGGACAACTCAATCTCCATGCTTATGGTGAGAGTGGGGACTGCCTCTGACATGAACTATGGTGACCCCATTTGACCATTTCTCCTGGGTAGGGAGGACTGACAGCACTCAGAGGAAGGGGAAACAGGCTATTCAGATGAAACCTGATAGGCTGTGATCATATGGTAGGGGATGGGATCCCCTACTTTTAGAGGTCTAGGAGAGGGGAATAGGGTGAAAGAGGGAGGGAGGGGGCGAATGTGAAGATACCAATGATGGGATATCAATTGGGATATAATCTGAATAAACTATTTTTTAAAATTAAAAAGTCCTAAAAACCAGCTACATATGATAATATAAAAATATTAAAAAATAAACAAACAAAAAAGAATCATTTTTCTTGAAACTTCTAGGACTTCAGTTTTTCATTTGGGGCCCTTTATTCTGTCTTTGAAACTTTTGATTACAACTTTTATTATAAGAAATTAATTTCTCTTATTACATTTTGTTCCATTTAATTGTTTAGAGAGTTCTGAGGAATAAATGCTTTATGATCTACAATAAGCACACTGATGTGACAACCATTTATTTAATAATCCCTTATTTTCCAATCTCATCTAAATAGAGGTAACACTGATTCACAAGACTGAGACATGGATGTTGTGGGAGGCCATTATTCTATATTCCTCATAGTCTTTAAAGTAATATTTTGATTATATACATAAAATAGTCCAATGAACTAAAATTTCCTTTCTGGCTTTTCGTTTGAACTGATATTGTTGAAAGATGGTTAAACACAGCTTTTTTGTTCTACTTTGAATGCCCTCATATCTGCATTTTTTTAGTTTAGAAATTTCTGTGTGTTTTAGTTGTTCCTACTGAGGATTAAGAGTGAAGTGATGATTCTGTACATGAATTTTATCACTAATTTTTCAAGTCTGTGTATTAGGATAATGGTATTTAAAAGCAGGCACTACACACCAAAGAGTTCCAGTTCTTAGACCATAGTTTCTCAGAGCTTACTGAACCTGCTGGTAACTACATGCTTAGCTGGAGGCATCTGTGGCCACAGTGATTTTCAGAAGCACTGCCTTTATTCTACAGCAACTTTCCAGTTACTGATTCTGGTTGTGTCTTTTTAAGGCACCCTCTGCCTCCTACCTTTTCCCTAGACTTTCCTCTTGCAAAATCACTTTACGTTTACTAGGTCAGTAACTCCAGGAGCTGTTAAAAGAGCAATTCCTGCTGAGCCCTCTGGTGGTAGTCACGGAGCAAAACAGCTCTTTGAAATAAATTGTTCTGCCGCTTAGATTAGCAAGCCCCTTTGAAAGCACATCTGCAGTCAGCCATTGACTTTCTGTGACTGTAACATTAAGTGCAATATAACCATTAAAATTTAGAGTCGATGAGGATGGTTTAATATGATTGTGCCATCAATTATCCTTGTGCAATAGTACACAAGTGTAAGTATGCAAAACCAAGCTTATTTTAGATGTTGATATTCCATCATCTTCTAAAATTTACTTTTCTGCATAATCCATAAAAAAGATATAACATCTATGTTTGTCTACATGTTTATTTAAATAACATATACAGACATATACATCATTATATGGCTCCGTACTTGACATTAACTTCAGCTGAATTACGTATAGGTGAACAATCTAAATATTTTATTTCAACTTTCTAGGTGCCCCCTTCTTGTGTGTTTTCTTTTAAAACTACCCTAAAAATGCTCTACCATAGCATTCAATATTGTCTGCTTTGGCCCTCAGATTTAGAAAAATAACACTCAAAGCCATTTGATAGTGTAAGGACAAATCATACACTATTCATTATAGGCCATATATAATTCCTGAAAGTTGACAGGGGATAAACAATAATTGGCTAACTTAAAGAGACATTCAATCATACTGTAGTTAACTGAGGTCAAGGCCATATGTGAACTATACTGAGGAATATAATGAGGCATCAAGGCTTCCTTTCTGATTTCATATCTTTATTGGTAATAGCCATACCAAGAGGACTAAGATGTTCGTATTTCTACTCATTTGTACCCAGCTTCTAGTTTCTGATTTTCTTTCCTGATCCCATCACGTATGTCTAGTTTATGGTCTAGAACCAAAATCAATTAAAGAGCTCTAGTGCAGTATCAGGACACAGACCAAAACTATTTTGAACTGAAACATAAATATTAATTTTTCTCACTCCTATGCAAGGACTAAAAAGAAAGAAAAAACATACAAGCAAACACAAAACGTAAGCACAATGTGAACTGCCGTGGATGCAAGCCAGCCCCTGAGTAAACCACCCTAATTCTGCTTCCTTCTTGCTCATAGGAACTGCTCCTAGATAACCCTGCTGGCCAAATGAGGCCTCATGCCGACCCCATTATAGACGGTCACTGATTACTTGGTTCAGCCTACTTGAGGCATTGGAGTGTTGGCCACATGTTAGTTGGTCGATTAGTCAGGTAGCTTTCTTTAATAATGCCACAAGGAATAGTGGCTTTTGGCAAGAATAGAGCTAATTCTCGCATAATCATCACCTAAAGCTTTCCCAAAAGCACAGTAGCCACTGACCTTACGTTCCTGCCTATGACACACTTTTTTTTTCACATCTCTCCTGAGTATAATAACACACCCATCCAAGTTTTCTGTTTTACAGCTTTAGGCCACAGTACCTGGTCCTGTCACTGCTGCCATAATACCTTTTCAGGAAAGAAAAAAAGTAAAAGTCAGGAGTCTGTTCCTGAGACCTCTGAACTCCATTTTGGTCGGTGTCATCATCCCTTTAGTAGCAGCTGCAGTTCATCTTGTACAGAATACAGACTTGTAACATGAAGTAATTCAAATTTTCTCTTTCTCTAAGTATTTGTAGTCTCCTCTCTCTTTATTGAATTAACTATCTTCCATATTATTTTGCACAGTATCTCACCGATGTGCCATTGTTGCCTCAATACAAATATTAATTCTTGCTATACATAACAGCTAATTCATATTAAACATTTATTTATAGATCACAGTTTTCTTTCCTTCACTCTATAATGTATAATAATAATGATAATCGTGTGGCAGAGAAAGCCACCAACATAACAGGCATAGCACTGATTATCTCTGTAGTATATGGCTAATTCAAGAGAACAGCACTGCTCTCTTAATTTTTATTTTCAAAGAATCAGAAAAATCCAATTAAAATTCTGAAAACTATAATTTCTTTTTAATAGAGAAGCATAACATACAAATTTCCAAATATCTGGGTATCCCATCCCATTGGTTTTCACTTTAATTCCAAATCCAAAATGACCTGATATCCTGGATACACTTTCAGTAGTTTTCCAGAAAAATAATTGAATTTGAAATTGATATCTGGCAACTTTCTAAGTGTTGTTACAATAAGTGAAGTGTCAAAAGTTTTCTAAAGTACACACCAAAAATTGATTCCTAGTAATCTATTACCTCAAATTGTGTGGCTGCTTCTTATATTAACATAGTCCATTGAGAAAGGGGAATATTGCTGTAAAGAGAAAAAGACTGTATTTTAAGGATATGTTGGGACAGATTAAAAGTGCTAAACGTTTATAATGTCCTATATCTCCCATCTACAACTACATAAAAGTCAAATATAAAAGCATTGACTAAATATCTGCACATTTAACAAAGTTCTTCTTACCTGTTTTCTCTCTGTAATTATACAAAAAGTTTTGTAGTAGGTGATGGGAAATTTTAAAATTGCTTTCACCTGAAAAGTTCCCTTCAGCTCTACTCATTTGGTCATATGACATTACATAAATTACTGGAGATTATAAATACTTCTATATATTTTATTATTTTAAGAAAGATGGTTCTCACATAAATCTGATTTGAAGTTTGGAAACACTTTTTATATAAAATAAATATTTGAAATCAATCTCACTTCATACATTTTTGTTATTTTAATAGTATCCTAAAAGCCTTTTTACTATCTGCTCCCTATCTCTTTCTGACCATTGCTGTATTGGCTTTCAGGATTTAGAATGATGTGGGAAAATATCCAAAATTTTTGGTCGTGGTTCTTCCTCTAGGCTCCAAGCTCCTGGAATACAGACTCATTAGACTGAAAATAGTTTTTTTCAAATACCTAGGGCATATATCTGGGCCCTTTTCTTACTAGCTCAGAACTTAATATGACCCATCATCCTAATCTACATGTACCACTTGGCTGTTTACCCCTGTTCAGGTACCATGCATCCTTCCTCCTCACATCTTGTCAGTCAATTCTCAGGCCTCTGGCTCTGTCACAGAATCCTTTCTGCCTGCCAGATATCCTACTTCTGATTCCCTGCCTAAGCAATAGGCCATCAGATTTTTTAGTGACAGGTGTTGCATCCATATAATGCACAAGATATTCTCTCAATACAAAGTGGCATACGCTGTACTATGGAGACTGTTTTATTATTAATTTATTTATTCACTTTACATCTTGTCAGAGCCACCTCTTTCCTCTCCTCCTAGTCCCACAATCCCTCCCCATCCCTTGTCCTCTATTCCTCAGAAAAGGGGAGCCTCCTACTCACCCCAGCCCAGCTCATCAAATCACATCAGGATTGAGTTCATCCTCTTCCCCTGTGGCCTAGCAAGGCAACCGTCCAGGGGGAAGTGATCAAAAAGCAAGCAAGAAAGTCCTTGTCAGAGACAGCCACTACTCCACTTACTAGTGGACCAACATGAACCCTGATCTGCCCATTGGCTATGTCTATGTAGAGGACCTATATCCAGTTCATGCATGGTCCTTGGTTGATGCTACAGTCTCTACATGTCCCTCTTTGCTCTTTTGGTCTCCTTGTGGAGTTCTTGTCACAGTTAGGCCCTTTGACACACACCTCCTTACTTTTCCACTAGGCTTCCTATGCTTTACCCAATATTTGGCTGTGATTCTCAGCCTTGGTGTGAAGCAACACTGGGTGAAGCCTCTTTGACGATGACTTTAATAGGCTCCAGTCTGCAAGCATATCAAGAGTATACTTAATAGTGTAAGGGGTTGGTTTTTTCATGGGTGGATCTTGGTTTGGTCCAGGCAATGGTTGGACATCCCCTCTATCTAAGCTCTATCAACTCTATCTTTATCCCTGCATGTCTTGTAAGCAGAGTAAGAGCTGTATCAAAAAATTTGAGGAGGGGCTGGTTTTCTCCTCTCTCTACTAGGACTCTTGTCTTTATTTAATGAAGAATTTTAGGAAAAAAAATGAGATATTATATAATTCATTCAATAAAATACCGTTCTTGCTCAAAATAAGTAAGAAATATGGTAACTCCAATGTTCTTTTCCAAAAGTGGCCCATTGCCAAGTTTAAACAGCAAAACCCTGTACATAATAGTTAGATTTTGAACTCAGCATCAAAAGTGTCATGGAATGTGTGTGTGTATATATATATATATAAAATTTGGTTCAGCAATAGGCCAGTTTTATTTTAGGCATGATCCTACTCAAGCCAAACTTTTACTAGAATAAGATGTTTTTCTCATGAAGCTTACCTTTCTAGAATAGGGGAAAGGAAAAATATGACAGTAAATAGAGCTTTCAGCATCCCAAAGTTGTGGAACAGTGTCGTGAGTACAATAGTCATACTGGGAGTTTGTACTTTTTGAAGAGAACAAACTAGATTACACATGAAGCCAATTCTTGCATTCCATACACTTTCACTTCAGGAACTCATAAACAATAAAAAGTCACATAGGCATAATAATAATAATAATACCTAAAATTGAGAATACTATGCATGTAAACAATACACATCCAGTTACATTATTATTTATTGACACTTCATCCTTAATGACAAAGCTTTAGAGTATGCAAATATATGAGATGTATGTGTTAATCATTGCATTATTAGTCACAATTTCATTCAACCAATATCTTCTAAAATTGGCTATATTTTACGGAATTATTTATTAAGTAGAAAATCTCAAAATTCTTATCAATTTTAAGGGCATATTATATTATTTAAGTGTATTATTTTGTTCCTTTTTATGTAAACCTATTAAAATTATAGGTTGGCATTTGCTTATCTGAACAATTACAATCGTCAGCACACAGTATAACATGA
The DNA here is from genome assembly GCF_903995435.1 of Acomys russatus. Taxonomy (NCBI): domain Eukaryota; kingdom Metazoa; phylum Chordata; class Mammalia; order Rodentia; family Muridae; genus Acomys; species Acomys russatus. Next base: position 49,095,057 of record NC_067158.1, read on the forward strand.
TACCTTATATTAGTTTAATTTTATATCCATTGTTCTTTTTAAATATTAATTCAGTTAAATTTGAATATGTAATAGTCTACTTTAAGTAAGAAAAAGGTCATATATTTTTTCCTTAATTTATTTAATCACCTTACAGTCTGATTGCAGCCTCCTATTCCTCTCCTCCCAGGCCCATCCTCTCCTCTCTGGCCCCACAACTCCATGTTCTTCTCTCCTTCTCCTGTTTAGTCATAGTAATGTATCATTAATAGTGTCAGTAATTGGTTCTTTCCCATGGGTTCGTCTCAAGTCGGGCCATTCATTGGTTAGTAATTCCCCCAACGTCTGTTTCAAAGTTTATCCCTACACTTCTAGATAAGATAAACATAGGTCAAAGGCTTTATGAGTGGTTAGGTTTCCCCCTCTGTCATCAATTTTTAAAAATTCATAATACTTGCATCTAGATATAGAAGTGTATTAAATATGATCATACATTCAATATTCAAGTTTTTGTTCACCTTCACGTTCCTTTAAAAAGATACACAATACAGTACTTTGATGAAAACATATAATACTCAATAATTTTAAACAATTACATAAAGTAGTAAAGCCTTTGTTAGTTATAAAAGGTTGTCTACAAATTTCTTCTTGATATATCTTTGGATAGCTGGCTTATTCAGGTAATAAAAGGGCACTAAAGTTTGATATTAGATAATTCACAGTTAAATCAAAATTCAGGTATCTTTTACCACCAGCTCTCTGGGCTGCATAGCAAGCATTGTCTGGATCTATTCAACAGGACTCTGAACTTGTTTAAATGAACAAGACTCATGCAATGTAATATAGTCATATTGTGTTTCCGAATGTAATACTTGTAAGAACATCTATGCATACTCACCGATTGCGATGACTGTTGTTTCCTATTTTTAATTTTTAACATGTATTACTAATTACATGCATTGTTAAGATATTTGGGAGGGGAAAGACATCCATATTATTTAAGGATAATACAATGTGCATAGATTCTAGTTGTGATGAGATTTTTTGATAGAAACATTTCACCTATAGAAACCATTACTGAATCCTGAGCCTATCTCAGTTGTCTACAAAATGAATATTCTGTGTTTGTTCTTTAATGTGAATCACTTTGCCTGATACCTATATTTCTATTCCTTCTTTCTTCCTTCAGATTACTTGCGTCAGTGACCAAATATTGAGTGTGTTAATTTTATATTAACCTTGTTTTTAGTTTTCAGCCCTAGAGAAAAATAATGTTTCTGGATCTTAGCATATGCATTCATTTCATAAATATGACAATATCCTCTTCTTCAGAGTTTTATTTATAATAATAAATAAGTGAATGTTGGACAATGAATATTATCTTCTCTTCAACAAGAATATTAAACCATGTCTATTTTTGTTTCATCATATATGCATATATGTATATTTTCCTCCTGAATTAATTCTGATTTTGTGATGACTCCAAGCACTTCATACTGTGTAGCTTAAAATAGAATTTCCTGGGAAACAGGAAAAATATTCTGGTACAGAAGCACACTTGTTGAAAATCATACATCCATATGGAAGTAGGTCACTAGTCTTAGTGGGATAGTTGATCGTTTCAAATAGTTGGGTAGCCTGATTCCAGCATTAAATTTAAATTTCTTGGAGGCATATTTCTAGGAGGCAAAAGTGTGGTAATGATAACACATGAATATAATATAAAGTCATTTTTCAAAGACAAATTTTACTTTAAATATGAGTCGCACAATAGAAAAGAACATAATTAGTATGTTTTCTCTTTTTTTGACTTTTTGTCTTAAGATGATTTTTTAATTGAAATAGAATTGTATCACTTTACCTTCTCTACCCTCCCTTCAGCACTTTCAAGGTACCCTCCCTCTAATCCCTGTTATGTCTCTCTACCTTTTAAAAATTGATAGTCACCTTTTCTTTGATTAATTTTTACATATTTTAATTGCAGATGTATACAAGCTCAAATTTATAAACACAAACATTGAGTCTATTTTTGTCGTTTATGTGTATATGGTGTCAGGGATGACCACTCTGCACTGGATAAAACAGGAAGAGCGCTTCCCTGAAAGAGGCTAGCTCCTCTTCTCACACTTTATTTGTACGTGATTCTGTGACTAGGGTGGGACCCCATGAAAATTTCCCCCTTCTACATTAGCATGGCCTACTGATACTGTCATTTTGAATGTCTTATTTATGCAGCCATTTGAGAAGAAATTTTTCTCACAAAAAATCTTTCTGATATTCTAATTTTAGTATCTTGTTTATTCAGCCATTGGAGAAGAAATTCTTTCACAAAAATCTTTCTGACGTTCTAATTTTTCCAGCTCCTCTAAGATGCTGTTCCCTTAGCCACAGACATAGGAACCAAGATGAAGATGTGTCCACTTCTGTTTTTTATTCAATTGTAGTTTTTCTGTGATGATTTCCATTTGCTAAAACAGGAAGTCCCTTTGACGAAGAGTGGTAGCTATACTTACTGTGGGAATAAGAATAAATGGCTTAAAATGTTACAAGGGATCTTGCTATTCTAGCGGATTCTTTCTAAGGTCCAATAACCATTCTGTGAGCAGATATGTAAAATAGTTTTTGAATTACGGACAAGCTTTAGATTTTAAAAATCTAAATATTTATATTTCATTTAATATAGAAAATATCAAGGTATCTGAAGCTATTTCACAAAGCATACCCATTATTTCACTGGCATACATGTCTTTCAGAAGTGCAAGATGACAGATAGAGCCTTATTTGTTTTTTTTTTGGTTTTCTTTTTTTGGTTTGTTTGTTTTTTGTTTTGTATTATAGAAGTCCTGTAGGTGTATATTTTTGCTAAACTTTTTAAATGTAGAAAGTCTTAAAAACCAATGAATTTATTCATCTTTAAATCACTGGCTGATCACTAACAAAATATTATCATTTATTTTCTCATATAATTCATCACCTTTTCATGTTTCTAAGATTACATGTATGACTATGCTAAAGGAAAATAACTTAGGACATTTGAATGTAATACAATATTTTTAATGCAAAATAGTGTATAATATTTATGAATTAAAATACATTACAAAATCCAAATAGAATTTACATAACTTAAATATTAATCATACCTAATTATGTGCCTCCTTCATCTTCAGCATTTTTTGATTTGTTTTAATTGATATATCACACTAAAATGCTAGGATCTATTTCAATGAATTTACCGTCAGGTACAAATAAGCATCTTTATCAATTTTCACGCAAATGATTTTTTCATATAGTGTTTTCTACATTGTAAGTTTAGTCTTTTTTCATTTTTTGGCATTTATTAATAATATAAAATGTTAGGTTTTATTATGTTTCATAACACACACACGTGTTTTGTGTGCATGTGTGTGTTTATCATCTCTAATTTCCTATTATCATACTTTCTCCCCTTCCCGTTGTTCCTCTTCCTCTTTCTCTCACCCTTTCTTATACTTTCTTGTATTATCTCTGCGGTGGTTTGAAGGAGACTGACTCCGCCCCCCAGTAGGTCACATGCTTTGTGTTACTTAGTGGCACCTTTTGGGAAAGATTGCTATCTGTCGGGGGCAGGCTGTGAGGTTCCAAAGCCCACAGTATTAACAGTGACTTCTCTCTCTGCCTTTTGGCTGTTTATCAAGATATTAGGTCTCAGTTACTGCTCCAGAGCCATGTAGCCTGTTCCCATGCTTCTTGCTGTGATAGTTTGAACTCATCTTCTCTAAAACTCTAAACAAGCCTCCAATAAACTCTTCTTTAAGTTACCTTGGTTGTGGTGTTATGTCTTGCAAATATAAAAAGTTCCATCATATCTAGGGATTAAATTCAGTTCATCATGCTTGAGAAGAAGAATATCACTTGCTGAGACCTCCCACAAGTCCTGGTTTTGTGTGTTTGTTTTTGTGTTTTGATCAAACGCATCTCCCTTTTCTCCCTTGAAATTCTTCAATTCTTCTTCTCACTTTTCCGTTTCAACTACCTGTATGCTTTGTTTAAACCATTCAAGTCCAGTTGGGTATATCTGTATGTGCATAGGCAGAAGGACATCAACTGGAGCGAGGACAGACGCTCAGGGGTGATTCCATGAAGGAAATTGAGTCTCTGTACTCACTCAGCCATCAGTTGACTGTAGAGTCTTAGCTACTGGATGGACCTCAAGAGGGCATCCATGTTGGAACTGATTCTTCTAGCTGTCTAAGCTTGTTTTCTTATATATCCCAAGATAAATTACTCAGGAGTAGCAAAAATAAGATATAAGTGCTATAATAAACTGCACTTTCTTGCATCTATCAAGAAAATACCCTACAGGCCAATTCTATGGAGGTAACCTCAACTAAAATTTCTTCTTTCAGATGACACTAGCTTATGTCAAGTTGACATAAAAATACTTTGCAAAGGATATGATAGAAATCTTTCACTTACAGGTAACCACTCAATAATCTCTTATTCTCTGCAAAATGACTGGTTATAGGTCTCTGTATTAATTTTCATGTCCAGAAAAGAATCATTCTCTGATGTGGACTGAGAGATGCACTAATCTCTGTGTATAGGGATAAGAACCTAAAAGACAATTTATTACTACATCCATTTAGCAATGTGATAATATGCTGTCCTCTGAGGCCATTTTTCTTTCTGTTGTTGTTTGGCTGCTTTTGTTGTTGTTATTTTTCTTCAATTATTGAGTATGTTCTTTTTGTGGAGTATGCTTCAAATATAATCAGAAAGTAAGTGGAAGCACTGCGAGATCTAGCTGATAAGTATGAATCTTCTGGATGGATACAAGCCTAATTTCTCCATTTCTGGCAACTTAAGTATGAACTGTCTTTATCCAAAGCAATTTAGTATCCATTTCTGTGCAGTAGCTACCATTAACAAACACTATAGTGTTTGGAGGGTCTAAGGGATTTCATAGAGAATTGAAAATAATGCAACCTATTTTGGGCAATGGGATTTTTATTAGGTAGTCAATGGCGGTTTAGAGAGCCGTTGTGCTCCTATTACATGGTTATTCTATTGAAAGCCCTCTCATCTGTGTGTATGTTCACAATTTAGGAAGTTTCTTTAGTAATTGGTATGCATAAGACAATTTACTTTATATTTAGTGCAAATTATTCACCTCCATACTCCTAATTTCCTGCTTTTCACTTCAAAAGCCAGGTAATTCTTTTGATTATAGTATATGCATATTCTCCCCTTTGTATCACTACATTTTTTAGTCCCCATTCCCTTGAAATTCCTCCTATAACTCCTATGCAGATGTTTATCTGTTATTTTTGATACATTTATATCATTTAAAAAAAATTCTTGCACCATGTTTGGTGTACACACAATTGGAATTGTAACGTTCCCTTGGCAGACGGCCACCTAATTAGTGTGAAATCACCTTCAGCATCACTTCTTATTAGTATAGTTTGGAATATATTTTGTAAGAAGTTAACCATTATGCCAGCTTGTTCCATAGTTCCCCTTACTTGCAATATCCTGTTACATATTTTAAACCTATGGTGGTGACTATTATTGATGAAAAATTGTGTCTCTTTTGGAGGCAACATAAAAATGCTATTCATAAATGGAATTTGATGGTCTATTTTCTGTTTTGGCAAATTAAAGCCATTAATATTAAGAGTTATTCTTGATAATGGAAAATTTAGGTAAAATTTAAAATTTTTAAATATTGATAATCTCCCAGTGATAGGGAAGGACAGGTTGAGAGAAGGAGGTTATGGGCGGGGAGGAAAGAAAGAAATAAGGAGAGAACCAAGCAAAGAAAAAAGGATCCCAATTTTGTTGAGCAAAAACAAAAGGTTGCTTGCAATTTTTCTCAGGGAATGTTTTAGCAGAATTGTGTGCAACAAACTCTGCAAGCCTTGTCCTGCATCTATTTCTGGATATAAGAGGCGCTGTTTGATTAATTTTAGTACTATGTACACATTGAAATAAATATCTTTAAATGTATTGTTTTAATTAAGACAAATAAGTTAAATTTAAAAAAGAGTTATTCTTGAACTGCATGTGTTAATTCATGTCATTCCACGGTTTTGTGCTGTCTTTTAAAGCTTCTTTTGATTAACAGTCCAGGGACTCCTTAGTATTCTTTGTGACCTCCTGCGTGTGTCCCTACTTCGCCAAGATCAAAGTATTTCTCTATTAACCTCTGTAGATGTTACATAGTTTCCTTGACCCGTTTATATTTTTTAATGTTAAAACAGTTCTCCTTCAACTTTAATAGATATTTTGTTGGTTACAATAGTATAGATTAACAGTTGTGGTTTTCAGTAACTGGAATAAATTTGCTGTGCTTTTCTGAACTTAAATTTTTTTTCTGTTATGGAATCAGGATTTATTCTGATGGTGGGCCTATATTGATAAATAATTTGACTTTCTTTTCCTTCTGGTTTTAATATTCTTTGTTATCATGTGTTTTTACTATTTTATCTACTACATGTCATAAGGAACTTCTTTTCTGGTCTTGTCTATTTGGTTTTTTATATGCATTTGTACCTATACAAATGTCTCTTTGTCTAAGGTTAGGAAATTACTTCTGTGATTTTGAAATTATTTTCTACATTTTCATTATTGTATAGTTGTTCTCTCAACACCCAACACCGAAGGCTAGCTCTCCTCGTGGTGCTTAGGGGTTCTTCCATGGTCATTACTTCCTCATTGGATCGCTGAGTGATGGAATTGTTCTACCTCGTTGTTAAAGTCAGACTGGAATATACATAAGCCTCAGGTTTTCGTTTAGCTTACTAAGAATTCATTCCTAGAAACAGTTTAGTTTTTGTTTTCCTCAGAAATTCCATATAGTTGTAGAATTATACCTTTATATATGTACTTCCTTATTTTTTTATTATCTTAGACTAAATTCATGTATTATTCTGTTTGAATACACTTCAATCATTCTTTTGACTTCTCTACCTTGAAGTCCTACTGGACACCTTTCACTAGAAGTCATTATTGGGGTTAATAAGTTATGAAAGGAGACATGTTCTCATCATTTTTCATATTGTTTCTACTCCTGTGGTTTGACACTTTATCCAGGGTAATTTTTGTTAACTTTTGGTTGAAATTTTTCTTTCTTTCTTTCTTTTTTATTGTATTTTTCACATCACCTTTTTTCTTTCACAGAAAGTGTTTTCCACGTCCAGGAAAGCATTAAATTTAGTGGGATTGATGTGCCAACTTTTTCTGTGGGGCTGATAGAAGAAGATCCTGTGAGCTTTAAGTGGGCCAGATGTAGGAGAACTTGATGGCAGTTGTCAGAACACAGCTCTTTGCCAGTATAAGCAGGGATCGAGAGGCCCCACACGGTGCTCGAAGAGTTTCCTAGTGTAGATAAGCCTACGATAGAAAGTGCAGGATTCCTGACATTTATGAAGGGCCATGTGGGCTGGGCTCTTGAATCAAAATGTGTTCAAACTCTAGTACTTTCTGGTGTGAGATGTTGGTAGCAGATATCTGGAAATTGTCTCACAGATAGTATAGACAGACCTTATCCAAGGAAACTGAAGGCAGAATGTCTTGTGATCTGAGACACTGATGAAGGAAGTTTCTAAGTGGAATAAGTAGATGTAAGGAAGGGAAGCTACGGTCTTCTACAATGTTGAGAACAGAAAAAACGTACAGTATTAGGAATACTCTGTTTCTTGTTTTCATTAAAGTGTTAGTTTATTTTAATTGAGTAAAATATTAGGTTTCATATTGACTCTTTCACACATGTACAAAATTCTTTGATCCTATGATCCTATGTGCCTGTATTATCTTAACTGCACCCCTAACAATGCTAGAATTTAAGCTCTCAAATCCTTGTTGACCATTGGGACTGGGATCCAGAACTTTGCATTTTGATTAGATGTGATTATTTTCAGTGCTCTTTGTTTTTCACAATGAAAAGTGTCCTTGAAGAAAGGAGAAGGCTAAACTTTTCAGTGGACAGAAAGACGAGTGTTTAGATTGCTGTCAGGGATTATTCAGTCAGTAAAGTATTTGTTGTATGTTCACTTCCAGTATCTAAGACTGTATTAACACTATATAGTTGGCTAGGTTTCCAGCCCCAGGCATCATTTTGCTCTTGTTGAACGAGTCTTAAGTCCAATATAGAGCTCTCGGCTAGGTACCAATAAGCACACTAAATTGAACTGCAAAATCCCAGAGGACTCAACTTCCCACAAAGAACTGCAGGCAATGAAGGAATGCTGAGAAATGCAAGAAACTATACCAAGTGATACTGAATACTGAAGAGATTAAATAACCCTGAAAACATATTACAAGTAACATTATATAGAATGATCAGGTTATAGTTAGGAATATGTATGTGTATACATATGTATGTACACAAGTACTTTCACTAATGAAAAATATTTCATTAATTTGAACAAGAGCAAGGAGAGATATCTGTAACGAAAGGAAAGCATGAAATATTGTGATTATATTATAATGCCAAAAATAAGTTTATAAATAAATCTTTTCATTTAAACATTTAAGTGAACTTACCTATAGTAGATAGCTTTGTTACCTTGAAGACAATAAATACATTGTGAATGTGAGGAATTACCACCACCATCATCATCATCATAAGCATAATTTCCATAACTACAAATTCTGAGATTACCATAAAGCCATCTTCTCAGGGTAAAAATAAATGCAAAATATAATTATGTCAATATATTCAGAAACCAGAAAATGTTATATCATTACAATGTTTCATTTTATTGATAAAAGTATTTTTGTGGATTATTTAGCAAATTCCTAAAGGTACTAGCACTTTCTCACACCATCAAAGAGAGAGGTGAAGAAGTTGCTGTGTTCATGGTGGCATTTTGCTTCTCTATCAATGTATTTAATCAACTAAAAGGGCCATTAGTCAAACTCATCTTCTACCCTGAAATTCTCTTGGTTACAGCATCAACTATTCCTAGTGAACTCTGAATTGTGATGATTTTTCTGTGGGAAGCTGTGCTAAATTCTGCCATGTCAGAAATCCCATGCTTAGGCTGCACACTATGACCTTCCAGCTGCTGAGCTCTGCCAGAGGAGGTCTTTGTGTTCTAGACCATCCTTGGACTATTTTCCTTTGAAAGGTGTAGGGAAGTCCCTACTGAGAAACACCTGGAGGATTAAGGAAATCCTTTCAGAGAGCTACTCAGTAATAGGAAGTTCTTACAAAGAGCCATTCAGGCTATTGTGTTCTTCTTGCCTTTGGATCTAGGGAGAGAGGGATCAGAATAGATCCTATTGACCTTACTATATAAAGTCTTACCATCTGCATTAAAGAGAATCTTGATCCGAAATTTCCTGACTTGATTCATTATTTCTTGTATGTCTGTATCCTACTTTCAGTCCCCACTCCATCTTTCAGGTGAACCCTGATTCAATTTTTCCCATGGGCCTGGACACAACACTTTCCCCCTCACTTGATGCTTTTAATGCTTGCTGTGGTATAATTGAGATACTAACATGCATAATAAAATCTACTTTGTTGAACTGTTCTTCATTCTCCATTTTTTGTTTTTGTTTTTGTTTTTGTTTCTCGAGACAGGGTTTCTCTGTGTAGCCTTGGCTGTCCTGGACTCACTTTGTAGACCAGGCTGGCCTCGAACTCCCAGCGATCAGCCTGCCTCTGCCTCCCGAGTGCTGGGATTAAAGGCGTGCGCCACCATGCCCGGCTCCATTCTCCATTCTTAGCATCATTAGTATTACACAAGAGCAGTGTACCAAAGTTCATCAACATATTCTACATATTGCCAAATAATTGCTCCATTATCAGCAGACAATCATTCCTGCTGTGTTTTGCCTCAAACATAGAACCAAGATTGTGAAACAAAATAGGGAAGAAGCGTAAGTGTTCATACACTGTAGCCTCTACTGACCCAGGTCTGCCATCAAGGCTCCCTTTAAACAGTGTCATATCTTATAAGAAGGCCAAGGCAAAACTGTGGGAGATATTTCACATTAACATTATAGCATTGCCCCCACAGCTTCCACAAGGTCATGCCCTCTCATAATGCAAAAATTGTGTTCAGCTCTCACAAAATTCATAGTCTAACTGTCCTGGATACTATTTAGATATTCAAAGTCTCCTGAATTTCAAGAGAAGTTTTTCACTGTGAGTTATAGCAAAATCGACAGTCAATGCATACTCCCCATACACAATGAAGTAGAATTTTCATTAACTATTCCAAATAAGAGAACAGAAAGAAAGGTAGGAGTTAAATCAGGATGAAAAACAACAATGCTGAATGCTCAGAGCCCAACCCTGTCTTCCCGGGTATGTGCTGACAATAGTTGAGTTTCCAATGTCTTTTCTATCATTTAGGCAAGAGACCTACTTCATGTAACACATATGGACCTTCCCTTGGGCCAGCTTCACTCCTCACTTTCAAAGCAGATAGTCTGCATTCCTAGACCTCCATACCACAAGGATTCTGGTACTATTACAGATTTACAAAACCTGTTATGTGCTGGAGAAATGTTTTTGTTTTATTGTGTTTGTTCTCTAAAACCTTAGCCAAACTCTTAAACTCTATACCTCTGGCATCTTTTATGACTAAAAAGCCATCACCACATGTGCATGATTCCTTATTCTTTTGCTAGATGGTAATGTAACCTGGGGCCTGAGAAAACATCTGTTAAATGACTCACTAGCTGAATTTAGAGAAAGACATCCATAGACGATCTTGTTAGAATAGCTTTGCCTAAAGGTTGCATCAACTCAAGTACTATTTAAGGAATGGGAACATGGCTTCTCATTGTTATATAATGGATGTGTCAATGGACAAAGGCTTCAACTAAGCACGCAGTAAAAATGTAAGGCAGTCTATTATTTCTGAAAGCTGTTTATCTCTTTATCAAGTATACTAATTTTGTCTTCTCCCACCTATTTTTCTGTAACATTCTTGTGTAATACACTTCATGTTTTTCATGTCTTTTCCCCCCTTGATTTTTTTATCTACAATTTCACTATACACCTGACTAAAAGGAAGTTATCACCACTATGGAATACCAATATGTCATGCTATCATGCAATAAAAATTATTCTGTTACAACTATATTGAACTGTAGTCAAAATTTTAGAGGATTGTTAAATTATAGTCAGATTCTACTCCAGAATTTAACACAAATAGTCTGAAGTCCAATTTTCACTTGAGGAAAGGCCCTTCTAAAATAAGATAAATTTTTTTTACTCAGCAATTCTCTTGGCATTGCAGCTCTAAACTCTTCCATGTCTTCTAGAAAAAAATCTAAAGGTCTACCAACTGAATCATCACATTTATAATACCAATGACCACATTTGTTCATACTAATTTTCCATAGTTACTTATGTTCCAGTTATAGGGCTCACATGGCCTGTAACGCTAGCTCAAGAGAATCTAATGTCCTCTTTTGCCTCTGAGGACATCCACACATACAATTATATATATTTATATAGACATCATGCATGTATATAAGTCAATACTTCTTAAAATGTATTTTAATATATTTATTATTTGCCTGTGCATATGTACACATGGATGCAATAGCATGTATGTAGAAGTCATGTGACAGCTTGAGGCAATTAGTCTTGTCCTTCCACAAATCAGATCCCATGGAATGACTCTGTATTCTGGGATTTGTGACGAGTGCATTCATTCGCTGAGAAATCTTGCCACTCCTGACATTTTTTATTATTAGAATTGTATAGATGTACAAAGTTAAATTATAAACTAATTAACCTTTTTTCATTTTTATTGTTGAAAAACTATATATTCAAAATCAAAGCAGATTCCAAATGCATTGTCATTTACTTTACACAGAATTATTGATTGTAAACTGTTTACTGTTACTTGAAGGATTGGTTATGTTATGTACAATATATAATAAATGAACTTTAAGACTTTTATGTTGTTTGCAAGATAACTCTGAGTCACAAATGTTAAGATTATTTAACAGAAACATCAGCCATGAAAAAGTGATCTGATTTCTTAGATTGCTGATGCAACAAAGGAACAAAATATTAGAGATAAGAAATGTCTTTCAGTCTGGACCTCTGGACATCTAGAGTGTTCCAGCCATCTCTCTTTAGGAGGCTCTGTAGTTACTGGAGCTATGACAATTAGGCTTTTCCATTTGCTAAACACCTAGAAACCTGTTCTGACCTACTTAGTTCTCTAAGTAACTGCTTCAGTATTATATGCCAGGTTTTACATCAGGAGTGAAATATAGGGCTCATCAAATTCCTTCATCCACCTGCTGCCCATAATACTTGGCTTCTAAAAAAGTTTGTGCATCTTTCCCTCTTATCCTTTTAAAAAGTAAGTTGACCATTACAATAGAGCTTCATTAGCTGAGCAGCAAGTAAATGAGGTGTCACTACATGCTGATCCTTAGGGAGATTGAAATAGTTTAAGACAACATAAACCCTGCTTCAGGATGATAATTTTTAATAAAAATCTTTTACCTCTGGCATTTTCCTGCTAAGTAAAAGGAATTTAGAACTCGGGAACTAGTTGGCCTTAATATATTGCTTGCAAAATATTGTACAAGGAATCTCAATAATGTTCCCTAGAATAATTCTGCTCCAGTAAAATTTTAGACAAAACAGTTTATGCAATGCTGATTTTTGAATATTGGTCAACAGAGCAAGAGCTCTAGAGCAGGCTGGCCCTTAGCCAAGAGGCATTGAGATATCCTATATAGGCAATTTTCTTCTTCCCTCTCAGTGTGATTTCTCATCAGCATTTTTCAAAATTTTGAATTTATTTATCTTTATTGACTCTGTTTGCTTTTAAAAGAAGACATAATTTTATTCATTGTATGTCAAATCACTAACACTCCTGGCTCCAATAAATACTTACAGAACTAACATTTCTGAAAATTAGTTGCTTTGAAACTTTGATTGAATTAATTGTACTCCTTCATAAATGCAATCATATATTGTTTTATGACCATATAAACATATGTATTTCTCACAACAGCAATAAGAACAACATCAATGAAACTCCCTTTATTTTTCATTTATAATAATAGAAGAAAATAAAAACTCTCCAACAATAGAAACCTAATAGATTTATAACTAATTTACTTCTGATTAAAAACCTATTTCAAGATAGGCTTGTGACAACATAAAAGTCATTGAATCTTTCTGGAAATTCATTTTTCATTTAAAAGTTAGGTAACTTTCCTCTCAAAAGGCCTCAATGTCTCAAAGGATAGAAAGATATTAATGGTATAGTATAGAAAATTAAAATCTTATTGAAAAACTTTCTTACAAACAAAGGAAATTTTCTGGAAACCACAGCTACTGTACCATGCTCAGGCTACTATGTCCTCTACTCAGTAACTTGGTAGCAAAGTGTTAAATTCACCTTCACCATGTCTTTCTTTCCTGTTTTTTTTTTTTATATCAAAGATTAGTTAATGGATTTTAAACCGATTTGATTTTTATAATAAGTACCATTATGATAATTATTTCTCCAAGTAAGTATATATCACACATTTTAACTTGTTATATTTGTAAATCATTTATATATTTTTAAATTATTACATATATTCTTATTTTGTTTTCCACCACCTGAACTTCCCCTAGATAAACCTCATTTTCCCTCCCGTTACATGCTTTTTTATTCTGTCTTTAGAAAACCAGCAGCAAACAAACAAAAATAATTATAAAACCAACAAAACAATACTAGAAACATATATACATAGACACACACAGACACATACACACACATACAAATCCATAAAACATAAATTCAGAAACAAAAATATACAAGCAAATACAAGTGATATTTAAAGCATCCAAACAGCTCAATTATGGAGCTAGACTAGGCTCCCGAACTCAGAGTGCACAGTGGACACTTGATCCCGTTCTTAAGCAGGAAGCTATCTCTATTTGGCATCCACTTGTGAAGGAAAAACTTTGTTTCTCCAATAGGGTCTCAATGGGTACATTAGCTGTTAAGCACACTTACAGGTAGTTCCCATGGGCAGCAGTAGTTGGCTAACACAACCAACCACACCCTTTTGAATGATTCTACAGGGAAAGAAATTCATCATATTTTCTTTCATCCCAGAGAGTGACACTGTCATGTTTATTTTAGGAATGGCTGGAACGTAGGTAAAGCATTCTAGTAACTTTGGGAGAACCTATTATATCACCATATCCCTTATATTTCTAATCTCCTGCAATTTTCCTATGACTTGGAATTCATCAAGCAACAAAGTAAAAAGGATTTTTAGAAAAGAATTGAGACTGTGAACATGTGACATGCATATGAATCCATTTTCTCTATATTATTGTAAAGAAATGCATGCTTAAAGTATGACAAATGTTAAACCTAAATCATAGATGAACGCACACATTCTCTAATTAAATTGTTACATAAATTACTAAATAGTACTGTAATTTATAGCTACCATCTCAAAGGTAGGATTGTCGGGTCCCAGCCTGTGGGAAAAATCGAATCAGGGTTCACTTGAAAGAGGGAGTGGGGATTGAAAGTAGGATACAGCGATGCGAGAAATAACAAATCAAGTCAGGACATTTCTGATCAGGATTCCCTTTATTGCTGACTAGCAGGAACATATATAGAGCAAGGTCAATAGGATCTATTCTAATCCCACTCACCCTAGCCCCCAGGAAAGAATGCAATAGCCTAAATCGCTCCCTGTACAACTTCCTAGTTCTTTGAGTAGTTCCTTGTAAGAACTTCCTAGATCCTCAGAGTGGTTCCAAGTTGAGACTTCCCTACTTCTTTCAAAGCTAAATAGTCCAAGGATAGCCTAGAACACAAGACCTCGTGGTGAGGTAAAGGTCAGCAACGCGAAGGTCACAGCATACAGCCTAAGCACAGGATTTCTGACATGGCAGAATTTGGCACAGGCCCTCACATAGCATTGAATGTTAGTTATGAATCTTTTGTCCATAAGAGTACGTCTAATGTGATTTTTAATGAAAATCTTAAGAGAAAACACTGTTTAGAAAATTAACTTAAGAGTTTGATGGATCTTTAATAAAAACAAGTACTTTCATTTGTTTGTTGAGAAGATGAGTTCCCTAAGTGGAAATTATGTTTTACGTTTTATTTCCCTATTTCACAAAGTTGAAGTGAAATATAACACTTTGTACACCTTGCTTCACTGAATTCTTTTCACATGTACCCATCTCAAACCTCTTTCTGCAGGATACTTTTCAGATCAGCTTTCAGAAGAATTTGTGATTATACCCCTAGAAGTCATATATATTCTGGAACCCTTATTTGTGGGTAATATATTCTAGGCTCAAACATATCAATGTTTTTCTACTGCTAGTATGTAAAATAGAACAGTATTGTCAAACTTGCTAATGCTGAAACCCTATAAAACAACTCCTCATATAGTGGTTACCCACAACTTAAAATTATTTTCATTGCTACTTCATAACTGTAATTTTGCTAAGGTGTTTTCCGATGGTGTTAGGTAACCCCTGTGAAAGGGCCATTCGACAAGTTGAGAACTGCTGCAGTAGAAGAAGTCATCACTGAAAATCTTTGGACTTAGAGTCTTTCCAATAATAGATTGATAATCTGTGCGGTACATGCTACAATCCCATATTACTCTTCTGTCTCTGCACACATGATGACATTTAACAAACTAGATGCTTTTCTTTTTTTCTATTCCCTACTTTCCAATTATTCCAAATCCCACTATTTCCAATCTGTCATGTTGGATGATTCTTGTCAGTTATGCAATTTCATCTCACTGGAAGAAAATCTGTGTGATCCTAGAATATAATATTTATATCAGTATCAATGTTATATCAAATGCCAAATGCCAATGCATTGCTTCCTCTGGTTGCCCCTTGAATATAGACTATATTGTCTCTGTATCTTATAATACATACGTAATAACAAAGTAGATGAAAGCTTGTAACTTCCCAGGACAGTTTGCAGAATTGTGAAAAAATAAGGAATCAAAACTTGCATTAGCATACTTTCCAAATCCCAAAAAGCATTTTATGTTGTAGCCCACCATCTCCTCAGGACTGCACACATCAATATTTATTTTTTACACCTGGGACTTTGCCTATATGTAGGAAGAGGTAAAGCAGTCGAGAGAGAGAGAGAGAGAGAGAGAGAGAGAGAGAGAGAGAGAGAGAGAGAGAGAGAGAGAGAGAGTTTTAAAGGAGTCACTTGATTAAAAAACAAAACAAATACGAATACAAAAAACAAAACCCCAAACTGCTGTTGATTAGAAAACAGGTAGCATTTAACCTACTCTCTTGGTACAATATGGCTACTAGTGACCTAATCAGTAGTATTGCTTCTGAATACCATGCCCATAGCCGCACAGCAGTCATCTGAACTAGAAAATGGACACATTTTCTCAAACTGTCGAAATTGAGGATTTGAAGGCTGCACACCAATTTCCCTTTGCAAGGTGTTTCACTCATTATGTTCACTGACCTTATTTCCACTGTGTTAGTTTATATTGCTCTCTGCTTGAGGAGTTTAATGAGTGTTGAATTCCACTGGGCATTCTGATTACAACATTCCTGCATATGTGCAACTTTTTAGGAGAAAACAGATTACCATGTTTCTAAACAAAAAAAGAAGTGTTCTATTGGGAACTTTATAGGATTTATTCGGTAATGGATTTATCAATTCAAATTATAATATTTGTGGCAAGTAATCTGCAATGCAGAGAAAAAATTCATGCACTCTCTTTTATCGAAGTCAGAAGAGAAAGTAATGAGAAATTGTGAGGGAAAAACTAGTTCTTCCTCTACTATTTATATTTTATTTGACACTGGAAAAGTCACAAACCACTTTACCATCCAGTTGTGCTAAATGTGGATTCTAATTAGATACAGATAACTGTCACTATCAAGAGAGTGGATAGATGTAAATGTACCTTTTTATATTCAAGGATGTATATGAATTTCACAACATAAAATTATATATGCGCATTGTCATCACTCCTGTTCAATCCTCTTCAGGTATTGACCCGATGACTTTGAAAACAGCCTAGGCATTTAATTAAGCTCATCTGACATGTAGCTCTGCCTCTTTTTCAAGGAGCCCTTGTGGATGACATTGGAGAGCTCAGTCACCTCACTGGATTCCGCCTGTTATCTTTAGAATGAAGGGACTGGAAAGAAACGGCTTCAGAGTAACTTGGTGAGTGCATGCTATTTTCCCTTATCACTCATAGTTTTATTTTGATATGGTTTAATTTCATCCATCACTCTAATGTCAACCCATCTTTTACAACTGCCTATGATCTATTATTTGTAATTTTCTGAAGAGTCTGTCATTACCCTTATAATATAACACTCAATTGGAAAACTTGTAGAAATGCTGAGTCAATCATAAGCTATAAAACAAAGAATCCTGCAGGCCAATACAAGGATCATTCACCTATGTGCCAGACATTCCAAAACTGATTTGTCACTTATCAAAATTCCTCTGCTCTAGTGAAGAGCACAAATAATCAACTGCCCACCACAATTTATTTTTCTGATGTGCACATGTGACTCTGAATGATGGTTACAAATGAAATCCCAGCCTTCCACAAACCATGACATTACATAGCACACTTCCCATTCCTTCAGTTGCCAACACCACATGATTATTTGCCAAGTCACAAACACGCAGGCAACTCCTGTGTGACATACATCTTTTTACTACCTTAGCAGTCCCTTTCTTCTCTTTGTAATTTCTTTGACTTCTGGTTTATTTGAAGTTTTGTTGTTGCTGCTTGCTTTTGTTTTGTTTTGCTTTCACTTTCTAGGTATACCTTTGGATTGATTCTTTGCCCTCCCTTTTGAATACATTCTAGCGTCTCTCAAATTGCTGTTCTCCAGGAATATTTTACATGCATATATCTGATGAGGTCACTCTCCAAATTAAAAAAGAAAAAAAGATTCATGGACTTTTCATGACTTTAAATTTTGTACAGATTAGTATCCAGAGACATCTAAAACTTTCTTCATAACTATTTCCCACACATTTTTAAATTATTTTATTAATTAATTTTAACTATGTTCACATGTATGTCTGTGTAGGCTTATATGCATGTAGATGTGAATACCAGTGAAGGCCAGGAGAGGTCATCAGATTCTCTGGAAGTGATTTCAGGCAGTTGTAAGCTATCCTACATGTGTGAGGGTGCCAGGAACTGAGCCCTGGTCATCTCTATGGGCAGCAAGCACTCTTAGGCAAAGGAAGATTGTTTTAGCCTAACCATCATTGAATCCTTAATCAAATTATTTCATTGTTTTCAAGGTTTCATGATATTTGTTTGTGTGAAATAGTAAAGGAATTATTTCCCACGGTTGTATTAATACTTCAAAACCCACAGTCATTTTTATGTCTCAGAAGTTTTATCAATTTTGTCAACCTAGCTACCCTCCTCTTCTTTTAGTCATCCCGGAGTTCCAGAAATCATAAGTAGAGCTTACCCATTTCTTACCCACTTACAAATTGTCAGGCACCGTTCTTTGGTGGCAGATATACTGTGCTTGTATTTTTTTTCCAACCTTACACAAATATGGTCATAGTTGAGACGAGGAACTTAAGTTGAAAAAAATACATCAACATGTTTGCCTAGAGACAAGACCATGAGACATTTCTCTATTTAGTGACCGAAATGAGAGAGCCAAATTCACCATGGGTAGTGCCACCCCTGTGTAGGTGGTCTTGCACTGTACAAAAAAGCAGGCTGCGAGAAGTGTCAGGAGCAATCCAGTAGCCAGAGTGTCTCCACGTCGTCTTCAGTTCTTGCCTCCAGCTTGATGCTGACTTCCCTCACTGATGGTATATCACCTGAAATTTGTAAGATGAAGTAACCATTTTCATGCTCAATTTGCTTTTGGTCATGGTGTTCTCTCACAAAAATCGAAACCTAACTAAGACAAATACCTCTCAACCAAGAAACAGAACCTTTCTAAGAGAACTTACATTCTGGTAAATAAACAATAAACCATTCTTACACTTACTACAAATTAAAATGGATCTGAGGGAAGGAGAGAAAATCCTTCTAGAAACGGGAGTATACAAAGATGACTTTAGGGTAAAGGAGCTAACCCTGACCTCTGCAGATAAAATCATCAAATCCTCAAACATTAAAGCTGAGGCTAAGGGGACATTGTGAAACAAAGAGAATTATAGTGCTGGGCAAAAAACTAATAAAGTTTTATAGAAGATTTTACGCTTTTATGTAACTTACATTTTTTTTTTTGTTATTATATAATTAGTAGCTTCTTGTCAACCAAACTGAACAACATCCAATTATCTCTTTTGTTGTTTTGTTTTGTTTGTTTTGTTTTGTTAAGACAAGCTTTCTCCATCCATCTTTTGCTGTCTTCGACTTGCTTTGTAGACCAAGATGACCTCAAATGCCAAGATCTGCCTGCCATTGCCTCCCTGAGTGCTGATATTCCAGGTATGCGCCACTGTGCCCTGCTTCCAGGGATCTCTTAACTCAGTTTATAAAAATATTTGTGGATGAGTGGCAAGGGGGATGGAAAGGTTTTCTTGTGGCTTATGCCTACTCTTACTGCATCTTCTTAGGTCCTATTCAGTTGATATCACTGGGAGGCT
The DNA here is from genome assembly GCF_903995435.1 of Acomys russatus. Taxonomy (NCBI): domain Eukaryota; kingdom Metazoa; phylum Chordata; class Mammalia; order Rodentia; family Muridae; genus Acomys; species Acomys russatus. Next base: position 49,114,628 of record NC_067158.1, read on the forward strand.
TGTTTTTTTCCTGAGGGTGAACAGAGAAGCAGTGGCTTTGGAGGAGAGGGTCAGTGGTGATGGTGGGGCCCTAGGTGGCAGGGGAGAATCAGAGCTAGCAGTCAGGGTACATTATATAGGAGAAGAAAAAGTAGAGGAAAACTCTGTATCTAGATTCATTTTTTTTTATTTGATGTGTATGATTATTTTGCCAGGTCCACTGCAAAAGCTTACCTGATTAACCATTTCCTCAGCCTCTTGTTTTTTAGGTTTGCTTGTTTTTGTTTTTAGTTTAGTTTTTTTTTTGTTGTTGTTGTTTTGTTTTCTGAATACCTCATAATTTCCATATGAAGTATTAAAAGGCTATCCATTGTGATCATACTGAATTTTTTAAAGGTACATAAGTTACCTTTCCCCCAATAATAGGGAAGATATTTGTCTATGTAATAAAGTCACTAGTGAAACTTTTGACATTGGTCTTTGGATGACGTTGAAGTGATCTCCATGTGGGGAATTTACTAACCTGAGGAGAAAAGCTGATTGGAAAGACATGAAAGGGGAGTGTTGATGTGTCTTCTAGGCTTCTATCAGTTATTGGCGGTAGGGAGATACAGTTGAGGAAGAACATTGCTCGTGTCAGAAGTGAAAAACAGTTCCCTCCTGATAAGCCAGGTGAAAAATCTCAATGTGCTTCTCTGAATTAACTTTTAATACAAAGTAAGGATGACATTTTCCTTCCTGAATATTACTGATTCTACCGATCAAATATAAGCACAACACGTTCAGCATGAGAACAAATAGACAATGGCTGCTACTGACATGTCTACACAGGCTACCCCAGGCGCTTCGGCATTTATCCATTCCACGGAAGATTGTCATGTCCACACAGGCTACCCCAGGCACTTCGGCATTTATCCATTCCATGGAAGATTGTCTTCTTTCATTTGTAGTTATCCTGGCTTCAGTCATTTAACATCCTTGTGCTGGAGTTGGTTTACTTCTCACATTGACTCTTCTGAACAGAACAGAGCAGTATATACTTCCAAGCCATGCAAGTTCAGTGTCACTTTGAATGAAACACTCTTCTCTTGGCTTGAACAATTAATTCTAAAAGAGAATCCCTATCTTAACTGGTCAGCATTTTTTCTTCCTCTGTCTGCAGAGCTGTTAATCTTCAGTCCACAATAACTTCCATGTGCAGAAACATCATCATGGATTCTAAAACAAATCAAATATGTAACTCACAGAGGTGTGTTAAGCCACAAGAATACTAATTTTAAGACAAGCAAGTTAATATGGTCGAATTTAGTAAATCAAATACATTTTCTATTCCACATTCTTCTGATATCAGCCCCAAAATGTGGGCTATAGTAGTATGGCATTTTGGTCATCATGCCTGCCCTTTTAACTTGTTAGTTTAAATGTTTGTTTTCTAGCAAATGAAGTGTGGATTGAATTTCACAGCTTCCAGGTTCCTATGAATGGTATGGATACATCTAGCCCTGCCTGAGATAGCACACCCTTCACTATACACCATTAAAATGAAATAAGATTTAAAATCTTCTATTCCACATTTGGTGACTTCCAACTGTGAAATTTGGATCTACATTCTACAGGAATCGAACACCCCCTCCCTGTGAGGGTGTTTTGGAAAGTTTTATTTAGTCCTAGGACTTGGATCCTACATATAACCTACAATGATCATGTAATTTGGTCTTCACTGGGGAATGTGAGTTGATCTAATTTGCCCCCACACTTTTTTCTTACATAATTGCTATAAGTTCACAACTCTTTTTATAATGTTTTCCGTATGCTTTCTTCTGCTTTCTGATACTAGAATTTAGTATCTTCTACAAGATAAATGCTGACGAATTTTTTAAATAATACAAATCCAAGTATTTGGGAAAGGAGGGTGTTTGAAGACAGTTTAAAACTATAAGAATTCTTGAAGATAGAACATATGAAATTGATAAGAATGGGAAAGAAAAGAGAGATTAAGAAGACAGACTAGAGTATAAAGCCCTTTTTACATTTTAGGTAAACTAAATAATCTTATTGACTTAGATTTTAGGTTTTTTTAAATATATGGTCTTTTGAATGCAAGCAGGAAATTTTTTATTTTTAAGTATTTTATGTCTTCATTGAAAGGAAACGAATATTTAAATTTTAAAAGTAGATTTATAAATAAAAATATTTGAAGCCTAAGAATTAATAGCTGTTTTCAGTAGGCATCCATTTTATAATACCTTAAAATAATATACTATAGTGCAAATAACTTGGAATTTGAATTTATTTCATTCAAGTACATATAAAAAAAGAAAAATATGAGTATGCACTGACCTCCAAAATACTATGAGATGAAAAAAAATTCTATTTTGTTCATTCTTCTGCTCTCTGATACTAGAATTTAGTATCTTCTACAAGAAATCTTTTTGAACAAATAAATTCAAATATTATGAAACACTTGTCGTCAAAGGTTAAAAATCAATACAATTATCACTATTTTGTATTCAACATTAAAGTAAAAATTGAAGGTGACTAATAAGGAAGACCATCAATATTTGAATGGAGGAGAAAGTCTGCTAGATAAAGATAGAACTTACAAAAACACTTCTCTGATTTGAGCCACAGTGATGAGAATCCAAGCAAAAATGTGAAAATGTTTACACAGTTGAAGACAGTCACTCAGTGACAGAGTTAAGAAGTTCAGGATTGTGCTTATGTCAGAAAATGTGTGAATATTGATGTTAAAGTGAAAGCAGAACATGAAATCTTGTTCCTTAGGATTTGGTGAAAGAACAGATAGTACTATTAACATACACTAGAGATTTCAAGTATATTTTTTAATAACAATTTACTTTTACTTTTTATTAATTTTTCTTTCTTAGCACTAAGAAATTACTATAATTTCTAATTTTTTAACAAAATTAAACATGATAAAGTGAAAAGCATTACATTGAAGTTGAATGAGGCAAACAGCAGAAGGAGAAGAGCCCCAGAAGAAGGCACGAGAATCAGGAACACATTCATTCACTCACTCTGGAGTATCATAAGGATTCTAACCGGAAAGCTATATTATATGCACAGAGGACCTGGTGCACACAGGTGTAGACCTTGTGCTTGCTGCTTCAGTCTCTGAGCTTTGAGCTTTGCTCAGTTGATTTAGAGGTCCTAGTTCTCCTGGGGTCCTCCATCCCTTCTGGCTCTTATAATCCTTCTGCATCCTCTTTCATGGGTTTCCCTTATCTCTGATGGGAGGAACGAGATGGAGAGACCCCAGTTTGAGCTGTGTGTTCAAAGGTTTCCTGCACCGGCATAATGTCCGGCTGAGAAGCAAGCTTCTCTTTTGATGGGTGAAGAAGGAACCAATCCGTGATTGATGAGTATAGCAGGATATCATTAGGAGTCATTTTATCACTACATTTTTTTATACCAGTAATATTTGGTTTTACCGTAGGTATCTGGGTTATTTAGTTTCTGTTTCTATGTCACCCCGGGAAAGTTCCACCTCAAGGAGTGGACCTTAAGTCAAATCAGATATTGATTGACTACTCCCATAGGCTTTGGCCAACCATTGCCTTAGCATATTTTGCCTGCAGGACAGCATAGCATATCAAAAGTGTTGTGTCAGGGTTTGTGTTTGCATTTCCCTTTTGGTTGGCTGCAGAGTGCCTTTCTGTACCAAAGATACTAGACCATAGGGGTGAGTGTTCTATATAATCAAGGATAACCTCTCCAAGTTCTATGAATTTGTGAGTGCTATCTGTAGCAATGTGACCTTGTTGTAAAATTTCAGAAAGCAATCTATTATCTTGACAAGAGCCTTGGTTGTTTGGAGACTTTCATGGGACCCTTTGGCCAGCAACTCATTGGATGTAACCTAGTCCTGATATTTGAAACTTCATTTGGTGACAGGAGATGGCCAGCTGGGGCTCTATCTCCCTGTTATTTAGACAATTTATTAGGATTGTCTTTACATATTTTAAGTTCTCACTGGATTACTTTTCCATATCACCCTTCAATAGCTTCTCGATTTCGAGTATCTGTCCTGTCATTTTCTCCTTCAAGCCCATGACCCTCCTCTTCTTCATTTAGTATGGAGGGATAGACATTTTGGTACCTACATTTATGACAATATCTAGGCACTTGAATATAATCCTAGTCTTTCAAACTTAGGAATGTGGAGATAATGGATTGTGATAAACTCATACTTATTATTCAATTGTCTGAATTTAGTATCACCAGGAAGATGTCATCTATGTTTGTTTGTAATGGACTTCCCTAAGAGATTTAACTTATAATGAAAGATAACCATAAGTGTGTATGGCAAAACCCATGGTCTGGAAGACCATAATGATTATAATGAGAAAATCTGTGAGGATCTAAGGCAGCAGCCTTATGATCCTCCCTCTCTATCCTACAACTGCCATGGTTGCCAAGATGGTGACTACTTTTGTGATGGATTCTGTCCTCGAACCATGAGCCAGAACAAACCCTTCTTCCTTTAACTTGTTTATCGTCAGGTATCGAGTCACAAAATTAGACTAATATAATGAACACATGAATTTAAGGAGATCCTCTTGCAGAATTATCATAGAAAAATTAATATTCTAGTGATAACAGTCACTCATATTAACTCAGTCAAAGGCTGCATATTTTCAAATGCAATATAATCAATTGGGAGCTCTCAATTTTGATGAGGCGTGGACATTGGATATATCACCACTGAATAAGCTTATATAGTTTATGCCTGATAAGGAGATCTGGAATTTTGAGGAAAATGCTGTTGCTTTCTATGATTCTGTGGCTCTTAAAAGTTTTCATGTGAAAGATCAGAAATAAACTCTTAGGCTATCTCAAAATGAACTTGTCCCTACGGTCATATTTATGATGCCATTGAATGAATAATCTGAATGGAGGTTAATTCATGTTTTAAAGAAAATGATTCAGCCAGGTATGGTGACATGTGCTTTTAATCTCAGTACTTGGGAGGCAGAATTAGGTACATCTCTGATTTAGAGGCCAGCTTGGTCTACAGAGTGAGTTCAAGGACAGTCAAGGCTCCACAGAGAAACCTTGTCTATTGGGGGAACATGAGTGGATTATATGATGTATAGGTTGAAATAAGTAAAACAAAGATAGACAGAAATAAATCTTACAAATGTTCAAGTGACCAAAGTTGTTCTTGAGTGACCAAAGTTGCAAAATCTTGCCCCACTATTTTCTGGCCATCATTATGGAGTACTTGTATTAGCCAAATATTTCCTCATGATTAAAGTTCTGGAAGTTTTATAAACAGGTTTCTCCAGAAGTTTTTTTCTAGCAAATTTCTCTTAAAAGATTTCGATAGGCCTGCAAGTTTAAGGTTTCATGTAGCTGACAAGATAATGACAGGAGCAATTTTAAATTGTTAAAGACTGTCCTGGATCAGATCTCTCTCAGTGCTGATTTCAGCAAAACAGGGAGAAATGTTCGTGATGTCAAGCAGAAAGCAAAACACAAAATATGAAGCCAGATTCTGAGACTTTCCCTTCCAAATAGTATCCTCCCAAATGACAGGAATGTGTCAAAAGCTGAGGAAAAGGGAAAAGCAAATGTTAGTTGATTTCAGACTAAGAAAGTAGTGACTCTTAAGAAGCTTTTCAATTTGACACATTCTTCTTAATGTATATTGATGTACATAATTTTGTCTTAGCCAGAAAAATTACAAGAAAAGGAGTAATTTTTTTTAAGCAAAGAAAATAACTGTTTCTTAGATGAGGTAGGCTTTACTCTTTTATTTTCTATTTATTTCTGTGTTCAGTATAATGAAAGCAATACAAGAATACAACAATATTATTTTCTCTGCACAATCATTTGTGAGATTTTTTTTTTAAAAGTGATAAATAATTTCAGTTATTCACAAATGAAGTTAGGTACCAAATATTAAGCTACCTGTATTAATCATAACAGGATAAAAATGTTAATTTAAAATAGTATTAAAGAAAAAATAGCACCTAAAGAAAATACAAGTATAGGCAAAATAGACAATTGGTAACAAACATCACGAAGCAAAATATACTAATTAAAAAATGAGACAGGACATTTTTCCATTTCCTTTCTTTTTAGAAAACTGATTAAAATGCTTAATTATTACTACAGCTTAAATATTACTACATCACTACATCTACTTTATATTGGGAATTTTTAACTTTGTAATTTTGTCTTTTTTTTTTTTTTTTTCCAGAAAGGCAGGGTGTTTAATGAAATCACCATTATTTTATAATATATAATATTGATAAATGAACAACTACTCAAAACAGACTTTTGTAAATGTTGTGTACTTCTAGCCTTTGTCTGTTATTTTATGTTTACTAAGAACTTAATTTGTGGAAAATTCTAATATCATTTGTACTGCCAGAGCCATACCTGGCAGAGACAGAAGTCTCCAGTCCATTGCCGGGCTCCAGCAGTGGCTGTGGGAGGCAGCAGTAGGCAGGCAGTGGCTAGGGCTACTCCCTAAGCTAACCTGTGGCATTCTCAGCACAGATGGCATGTGGCTGGGCCACAAAACCACATGGACAGTGGTGCCATTCTGGCCCAACCATGATCAGCCAATGCCATCCTACTCAAGCTAGGTGATTGCCTGGACTCAAATCAGAAGGTTGAGCTGCTGAGCACTGTGGCAGATGCAAGCTGTATGGGGGAGTACTATGCTCAGCCAGGGCTGTATCAGCCAGAGGAGGCACAAAGGCAAGGTCTACCAAATAGACGACAAGAAATGCCCTACCAGCTGCACTGACCCACGGGAAAGATCAAGAATAATTCTGAACCTTTTTCCAAGTTCTGTCATAGTAACACTAGTGCCTCAAGCTGATGTGCATAAGTGAAACATTGAGGGTTTTGCCCTCTAAATAGCCTATTGGAGGACTGTCTTCCTCTATGTAGAATAGTAGAGTTGGCCCCTTTCCTTGCCAGCTGTGCCACTCGTAAGAGCTGGCTCTACCCCTTACCATCTGTAGCATTTGGGAGAGCAGGGTCCTGATCCACACTAGGCAGCACAGTAAAGTTGGCCCTGGTGGTTGGGGTGCTGGAGAGCAGGTCCTGGAGTCCTGAGACCAGGAGAGCTGGCCCAACCTTCCAAAGATTTTGGCACTCTGGAGAGAGGCTGTGTACCTTGTCTCTGGCAGCCGAGTAGAGCAGGCCTTGGTGACAGGAGGCCAGGAAAGATGGTGGAATGATAAACTCAGCCTCCACTCATGCCATGATCCAGGGCTCTGAGTTGATGCACCCCAACATCTACCCCATCTGTGAACTGCTAGATTGCATGAACAAACCAGTCTTGTAGATGCAAAGCTGTAGCATATCCATGACACAGTGCAACAACAGGATGACCAAGAGGAGTTCAGCTGAGTGATCACTATTTATAGTAGCAGAAGCCAGAGGCCTTGACCTGACCCAATGACTCATTGTTATGAGCATTTGCCCAAAAGCTTATTTAGACAAAAGAGTACACTGTGACATACTGTAATACCCTGAAACATTCATGGTGAGATGTTTTGTTTATTTGTTTTGCTTTTAATTTTTTAATTTTAATTTTTTATTTTCTTGGGAATGGGTAGATTGCAAAGAGAGAGGGCAGATATGAAAGGATGGGAAGACTTTCATGGGACATGCCCCTTGGACTAGTGTCCAGATGTAAGTGAGTATATACCATTTGACTTTTTCTGCTTCTTGGTTAACTCACTCATTATGATCATTTCTAGTTCAATCCATTTGTCCACAAATTTTGGGAATTCCTTGTTTTTAATAGCTGAGTAGTATTCCATAGTGTATATGTACCACAGTTTCTTTATCCATTCTTCTACTGAGGGACACTTAGGCCATCCAGGTTCTCATTATTATGAATAAGGCTGCTATGAACATGGTTGAGCACATTTTCTTGTTGTGTGCTGGAGCATCTTCTGGGTATATTCCAAGGAGTGGAATAGCTAGGTCTTGAGGAAGGCTTAGTCCCATTTTTCTGAGATAGCACCAGATAGATTTCCAAAGTGGTTGTACTAGTTTGCATTCCCACCAGCAATGAAGGAGTGTTCCTCTCTCTCCACATCCTCGCCAGCACGTGGTATCATGCTGTTTTTGATCTTAGCCATTCTGATGGGTGTAACATGGAATCTCAGAGTTGTTTTGATTTGCATTTCCCTGATGATTAAGGGCGTTTAGTATTTCTTTCAGTGTTTTCTCAGCCATTTGATATTCCTCTGTTGAGAATTCTCTGTTTAGTTCTGAGCCCTATTTCTCAATTGGGTTATTTGGCTTGGTGATGTTTAATTTCTTGAGTTCTTCATATATTTTGGATATTAGACCTTTGTCAGATGTAGGGTTGGTGAAGATCTTTTCTCAGCCTGTAGGCTGTCGCTTCGTTCTGTTGACAGTCTTTACTTACCAGGAAAGTGGGAGAGGAAGACTTCCTATTGGAACTCTAGATGAGAGAAGCAAGGGAGAATGGGAAAATAGAAGGATCCAGAGGATCCTAGAAACCTACAAGTAGAACATTATGATGGACAGATCTGGGCCTAGGGCCCTGCCCAAACTGTGGCATCAGCCAAGGACAATATGTTCAGTAAACTTCAAACCGCTACCCAGATCTAGGGAATGGAGAAGACATTCTCCACAGTTGAGTAGAGAGTGGGGTCTGATTTTCACAGGAACTCTGGTGCCCCATATTTGACCACTTCCCCTGGATAGGGAGGCCAGGAGGCACTCAGAGGAAGGATAGAAGGAAGAGACTCGATACCCTATGAACATATACAGGGGGAGGAGGTCCCCCTCAGTCATAGTCATAGGGGAGGGGAGGAAGGGGAAAATGCAAGGGAGGAAAGGGAGGATGCAAGGGATGGGATAACAATTTAGACATAGTATGAATAAATTATTAAAATATCTTTTAAAAAAAGAAAGGATGGGAAAATGAGTGGAATTGGGATGCATAGAGTGAAATGCAGAAAGACTCAATAAAAAGTTAAACAAACCAACCAAAAATATCTAATATAAAATTTTAATTAGAAATATTATGCCCCATGGGTATAGATTGCATAAGGGTGAGGTTTTTACTTACCAGTGGTCTATATTATTTATATTATTTAGTGCCAATTACTTCAATGAGTACTCTAAATTATATCTTGTTAATAAAAATACATTGCACATTTACAGCACCCCATTGAACTGTCTGATTCTCCCCCTGTGCAGCGAGTGAGTTGCGGGACCTGAGAATCGGTGGAGCAAGAGTGAGGTCCAGACCTGTCCAGACACAAAAAAAATCTCTCCTTGAGCCCTGCAGACATGAGGATTGCTCTCTCTCTCTGTTCTGGGCCTACATGCCTCAGTGCACATAGCCTTGTGAGCCCCACCTCTACCACCCTTGAGGTAGTCACATGACCTGGTGGCCAGGTTTCAGGACATGTCCGGCTAGCACTGGAATTTCTCTCCATACAAATGAAGGATTCCCAGTCCTTCAGCTCCAGCCAATGATGTACAATCACCCCAGAAGCCCCTACCCACTCCCCCAAGGTTTGTATAGCTCCTATTCCCCACATAAAGGACAGCTCTTTTACTGAAACCCCTCCATCCCCGCACTCACCTTCAGACGGAGATTCTACTAACTCATTTGCCTGGCTACGCTTCCCTCCTCCAAGTCTGGCCTCTGTGCACAGTACCGGAACAACTATTTACAGGGTGAAGCTTAGAGATGCACCTTATGCTGAGGCCTTGGGTTCAACCACACCCCAAATTGCTTAAAAATCCTTTATTGATTCCCCTCCTGCATTATAAGTGGAGATCAGATTTATTTTGGCATTCATTTGCACATTTAGGATTTTAAATCTTAATGATCTGAGAGGAAGGAATGGCTGCATCTAGTGAGTCACAGCAACACAGAAAAATTATGTGCATATACTTCAGGGTATAGTAGCTAACTATGCTCATGAAGTAGTTTCCTTCTTTGTCATATAACTTTTTAAGGCAACAATTATGCCTCTTCAAGTAATAAGAGGAAAAATCTCAGTAACAGAGAGTCTAAATAATTCACTAAATATTAACTATGGAAGCAGAGCCTGAATTAGCATACAAAAAGATTATTTCCAAATTCTATTTTCGCAGTAAACCACAAGTTCTCTTTAACTCTTAGGAGACTTGAAATGTCTCATTTAGTGACAACTGAAACCTGTTTTCCTTTGTCTGTTCTCTCCCCACTTTGATTTTAATAAAGGGATAAGTAGACTCAGCATTTCATATTAAGTGGAAAGACCAACTCTAACCTTCCTATCCATTGGGATTCACCACACACCCTTCAGCTGATGAGGCACCTGAGCACTAACAACATAAATAAAATAAAATAAAATGATCTAAGCAGAATCATTTAAGCTTCTTTATACAGTCAGGAGGGCAGCTGTTCCTGCGCTGGCCAGATTCTCTGGGGACACCTTGGCTGTGCCTGCTCATATGATTATCATTTCAGCCTTCAGTTTGGCAGAGAGAAAGCATATTCTGACCAGGACATGTGAAGAGCAGAGGGTCATTCATTCAGAGTGCTAGTGAATTATAAAATTTCAGAGTTAGAAGGGTTCTTAAAGATCAGTGTCCTACGTGTCAACAGTGTCTGACTCAATGCAAGGAAATCATTAGTGACTACATCACAGCTGAAAGAGAAGAAAAATCATTTTCAGTGAACTATTCAGATTATTATATTGTGTTAACTGGAATGTCCATTTTTCTTTTGTAGTCTAAGTTTAAAGCATTGCAAATGTTGAAAGTATAGCTACCCTTCACTGCACAGGTAGATATTATAAGTTTTGACACTAGTAATGAATGAGACAAATCACAGATGGAACTGGACCTGCCTTTCTTTTTCATTAAAAGCTGATGAAATTCTTCTCAATGAGTCCAATATGGGTTCCTACTCAATCCTGACATAATTGGCAACTACAGTCTGAGTTTCCCTGTATTATGCAAAGATGCACTATCACTACATTTCCATATTGGTGTTTTCAGTTACCTACACCCAGCATCTTAGTGTTGTTGGCCATTAACAAATTCCAGTCACTGACTAGTGATTCATGCCTTCACAGCTTCATTTAGTGTTCTACGCTGGACTTGCTCTGGTTTCCATTAGACTTTGTGGTTTCTTCTACCAAAAGAATTAAGTTCCTTTATAGATTCCCCACTACATTAGTTACATCTTCATGATCTTGGATGAAGACATAATCAAATACGTTCTCGAAGATGAATTTCAGTTTTTTTATACTCCAGTCATTTGTACGTGTAGATTTAACTTAGAAAGGCTCATTATCTCCTATCCATCTCACCTCACTTAAATTGTCACGCCTGAAGTCATAGTTTATTTCCCGAGGTGGAACACGTGCATGGTGAACTGGACACAAAGGAGCAATAGATTCCCTTGGTGTCTGACCTAATGTTCATCTTTTTTTTTTTTTTTTTTTTTTTTTTTTTTTTTTTGAGAACTTTTGAAGTGGAAAGCTAAACCCAGTCCTCCTTTGTTTCCCCTCAAGTCAACACATTTGGTTGTAGAGTGTTTACTGGTTGTAACTTTTTAAACTGAGGGGAAGTAATTCTTTATGACTCTTCTTTACTATGAAGTGCTTGCTTTACCATTCCTTTCAGGATAAAAATAATGAGTGCTCAACCAATAAAATGTGTCATAGTAAAGTACACAGACAAATTTTGATGACAATAACTCTTTCATTTTAAGGGGTTTTCAATTTTTTTACAATAATTTTCTTTCTATTCTGAGATATGTCCTTAGCCGTACTGGCTAAGAGGATATAATAGATGTCTTTATGTTCTCTGAACATAATCTGTTATTCAGACACTGATCTATTTAGGAATAAAAGTGGCATTTGAAAATGGTTGCAATAGCTTTGCCTAGATTTTCCACCGTTTATCCATCCTTCTTTGTACACTTAAAGAAATGAAATGTCTTTAAATAGCCTAATGGCTTTTCGAGGCACTCCAATAAAACAGCAGCTCATTTCAGTTATTTGATGTAGTCAATTTATTTCTGCTCCAGTAATTTAATGTTGAGTGTTACCTTTCTCCTAACTTGTTTTTATATTTGCATATATAACTTTATAGCTATCTGTAAAGTATATTTTGTACAATTAAAGAATGGTTCAGATTTAGTTTTATTATCTTTCTTCTAAGTCAAAGTTTGTATTTGTATTAAATGACACTTATTTTAATTACCTGAATTTTTGGCTTGCGTAAATTAGATTCAGTTATTCATCAATGCACTTCTTATTACAGTTAATATTTACTGAGAAATACTTGCCTTAAGTATATGAGGAATGACTCAAAGACAAAAAACTGTCCATAGCCCTACACACTCAGAACTTTATCCCTACCTATCTCCCCTTCTCATTGCCTGGACACGGTTTCATAGTTTAAGTCCCACATATATCATCCTGAAGCAACAGGATCTGTTTTCCAAGAAACATCTGAAACCCTAGGAATCAAATGTTATTGACTTGTTTAAGGAGAAGAGGAGCACCTACAGAAAATTATGACCAGCTGGTGTTTTGTACACTGAGCTGGAAACATTGTGAACACCTGGGTTACTGACAGATCATTTCTGGGCACAACTATTCAAGGCCTTGGGAGCTTGCAGCTGGAGGTCACCTGGTGAGACAACAAATTGTCTACTTTGTGTCAGACCCCAGGGAGAGTTATCTTCTCTCAGAAGGAAGCTTGCTCATATGCAGTTTTTCTTCCAGAGATGCGAGTCAGGCAGTTCCCCATCTGCCTTCTGTCTAGCACCCACCTGGGGTGCTTTGCTTCTCGTGCACTATCTGGCATCATGGATTATATTACGTCCTGCCCTGGTCCTTCCGTCTGAGACCTCCAGGCCTGGCTGTCGTCTACCACCTTCAGTTCACCTGTCCAGGTTACAATCATACACCTCCCAACCCGGTTGCCAAAATACTGATCATGCTTCATTTTTTTTCTTTACTGGTTTTGTGTGCTGTCACTATAAATTTAGTGATGCTCGAGTGAGGACTGAGATGTTTCACTGTTTTTAACCGATAACAAACTTTAGGATCAGCAGAGAAGTTGAAGTGCCATGATCGCTATGCGAGATAGTACGGAGTGATGCCTGAACCTCGAAGACCCAGGTCCCATAACCAGTAATCATACTGAATGGTGATAAAAACTCAGTTTTAAAAAACTTACTTTTCAATCAGCATTATATAGTACGTATTCTGGTACTTTGCCTATTGTCCATATCATCACCAAAGAAACAATTCACCATTGAGAAAAACGCTAAGCATCGTTTTTTCTTTATTGTTACTTTTGGAAATTAATATATATCACATACTGTTTTCCTTCACTTTTCCCACTCCAACCCATCTTATAGTCTTATAACCCTATACCTGAGAAATCAAGCTTTGCCTTTTACACCCTCTAATCCATGATAGCTGGAATTTTTTTCTTTTATTGTTTGTATAAGCACATAGTGGTTTGTGTGTGTGTGTGTGTGTGTGTGTGTGTGTATTCATTGCTGATCACTTAATATTGTGTAACTAAGAGTAGAGAGTGTTCTTCCCTTGTGAAATCTAATGTTTCCACTTGCATCATTGTTTAGTGGCATTTGAATTGTCATAGGAGCCCCATGAAATTTCTAATATATCTCTTAGTGTTATTTTTGTAGAAGCATTGTTTAGGTAGTCATGATGTTGACTCCAACAGGTGTGGTATCCTGGACATCTCTAGAAGACGCAATCTCACTGATACTATATCTCTTACAGTCTGTATGTCATTTCCGGATTCTTGGGTGCATGAATTCTGTTGTAGTTGAACACGTTAGTGCTTGGTACAAAAATCACTTGTTCTCTGCATTTTAATCACTTGTGGGTTTCTGCTCCACTTTTCTGGTTCTCTTGAAAAGATAAGGGTCTTCGTTGAGAAGTGAGATCTAACTTTTATACATTACAAGAATAAACATTTAGCTTTCTAGTGATGGAAGAAAGCAGTACCTCCACATTTAGCCAGCATATATGCAATAGTGGCACTCATATATTGTTAACCAAGATCTCCATAATTAGAATGAAGGCCAATTCAAAGGAAGAAAATCATCCCCAGTACTATACAGGCTACTGAAGTTATGGATCTTGAAGGAGATTTTTCCCAAACCAGCTTGATTCCTCCCTGCATTCTAAACATGCATCTTTATGCTTTTAATAATTAACCTTAAAAGAAACTAAAATATATTTGGAAGGAGAAGGGGCAAGGCTCTTATTTTTCTCTTCAGTTGGTAAACTCCAAATTGACTTTTCTTTGGTGGTAGATAATTTGGGTGCTTGAAGCAATAGAATGGTGATTAGACTATCTAGGTTTTAAATCTAGTGAAAAGAAAATGAATGTGAGAAGCAAAAAAGTTGTATATTACTTATTTCAAACGCAAAACATTATTCTGCACTTTGAACAATCTCCAGCATCTGTGGACACCTGAGACATGTTCAACATGACTGTAAAAGTTTTTAAATATCTGGAATTGTTACCATTAGCGCTAATGTTGGAAAATAAGAAACAGAGAAGTCAGATGTTTTTCTGCTTTCATCAGTTGAATTTCAAAGAAAAAAAAAAAAAAAAAAAAAAAACCACAACCAGTTTATAAATGGAGTCTAGAAGGCACAAGTCAGTAAGTAGTCCAAGAGTGCCATCAATCTATTTTCATTCACCATTCCAATCTGCCAGTGAAAATTGAGGATGATGATTGGAGAGAAACATTCTTTCAATGTGACTACATCTGAGAGGAGACCAGTCATGCTCCATGTTTATATGCGCATTAGATTTAGTATAGGAAGAATTGGGACCCTTGGTAGGCGACGCCTATAATTAGGCACTGCTTCTCAGCCTGTGTCCTCATCACTGCTGTCTATGTCCTGAATCTACCAATGTCAGAAGAAAGTTGTATGGCTATTGGACCTTCAGAGGGTCAATCTGGAACCTATAAAATGTTCACTTCTTCAGAGTATGATCCCACCAACAAGGATAATTATTATTAGTGATATGAGTTATCTCTTACGAGGTTTCATTCATTCAGGAATCCAGGGTAACTACAGGTTTAAAAAAAAAAACCAGCCAATGTCTGTGCCTTCTATCAAAGTAAAGTTATACTAAGTTAAATGAAAGATGTGTCATCGAGTTTTCACTTAGTGAGTGGTAGACCCAAATAAAAAAGGCTGATGCATTTTTAGCACAAGCAGCTTCTACATATCTACTTTGATTTTGGATGCAGCCAAATTGTCCCTGATAAAGGGTAGGATGAAAGGAAATATTTGATGATAAACATTATGCCTACTAGTTCCATAAGCTATTGTCTGATTTATTATTTTCTCTCCAATGTGTTATTACAAGACTTAGACCTTTGACATTTTATGATGAACAGAAATATATATGTGATTTTAGCTTCTAATTTTCTCTCTTAAAGCTTTCTTTTCAAAAAACATATTTATTTATATGTATGCATGTGTACTCCATCTGCATGTATACCTGCTGCCATAAGAGGGCATCAGATCACATTGAATATGGTTGTGAGCAACCATATGGTTGCTGAGAACTGAACTCAGGACCTCTGGAAGAGCAGACAGTGCTTTTAGCTCCTGAGCTATCGTCCCAATTCCTAGAGCTTTCGTATGTATTCCAAACTCACACTTTCACTTTTAAACCAAACTGCCAATTTTGTGTTTGGGAAAATTTTTTCCAAATTTTTTTCACTCACACTTTATGCTTTCACATGATTAAAATAAAAAATTCCTTTTCAGTTCCTCAATTAAAATATCACTACATCTAGATAATTATGCTATTTACTTTTACATAAAGTTTATCTATGGCACTCTATAAATTAATTTTTTCATTTTTCTAATCAAGCTACAAAGCTACAATTGTTATTTAACTTCATCCATAAACCAACTCTACTAGATACACTTATCAAAGTTTACATATAAAAATGATATCAATGTGCTATAAAAATAAGTCTCTAATCCAGATTGCTAATAAGTGGCTGAGCTAGATCATCAACATTATGACTTACAATCTGATTCTCTTAAACATTTCACTATAGGTCTTTCAGCAAGCAACATGGAGCTTTCTACAGCTTTCTCACTGCAGCACCTAGTCACCATGGAGACATTCTAGAAAACTGCCTAAGAATAAGTGGTGTCAGCCTTAAGTTTAAGTATTGGAAAGGAGACTTTTAAAGGATGAGGAATTCAGTGTGAAAAGGTCACCTTGATAATAGTACCAAACAGAGGAATAAGACATCCCTGGATGACAGGACAGAATAAAGGCAGACATAAAGCATAGTACAGAGCAGGAACTGCATTAATAATAGCACTACCTGAGCATAAAATGTCAAATCATATGCTGTTCAGGTGGCAGATGATTTGAAAATTGAGAGGACTTTCAATCACAGCTCTATTGGAAACTGAATTTTCCTACATTTCATTGAGAAAGGTAGACCTATGAACATGAATTTATAGGAGGGCAAGTTGGATAGGAGCGGAATAGAACAAGGTGATGGTATATCCACCCCTACGGTGGGTGAATTGGATCCAACTTTACAGAGGGATTAGAACAACAAAAATACCAGTCATCGCCTTTACCATCTAAAGGGAAAGGAACATTCATGCACTATTTTTTTCAATCATTATATAAAGTCTGTCTCTGAAAATCAGACCTACACGGTCATTTTTTTTTTTTTTAAGAACGGGGTGCAGAGATTAAATGCTGAGAGCAAATGTGCTTAAAAATTAATAAAAATGGGTTCAACTCCAAGTGTTCCCAGACTGTCTAAGTGTATCTTAAAATGACTATTAGACCTCCAACTTCATTCATTTCTATGTACATAACAGGCGGGTGCACACTACTATATAATTGTTTAGTGATTGTCCTCAACATTATTGATGGAATTAATGCATTATTTTAGTTGTACTTTCGTAATAACAAAAATGTAGAAATGTGTAATAGTCATTCAATAACACATTAAAAATATGTGACATGCACAGGGCTCATTTTGAATTAGAGTAGCTAATATTGAGGGTTTAACAATATAAAGATATAAAGATTATGGAACAAAAAATTAATAACCCAACAGAAACTGGATGCGGATAAACAACCAGTTTACTGTATGATAACATGCATAGGAATTATTTTCTTGATCAGACAGTCTCTAGGAATGTTTCGGAATGGGATTTAACAATTTTCCCTATGGTGTGCAAGCAGGAATCACAGGCTAAGATGGACCCTGCAGCTTAAGGTTTGGCTGTCGTCTTTTCACATTTACCTGTTAAAAGTCCAGAGTCACAAGCACATCTCATGTATCATAAAATGGTTTTATGCATCTCTCATAAACACCAGGAACTAGTGGAAAGAAAAATTGATATCTAAGTAGATAAAAGAAAAATATAAAATGTTCAAGGAAATCTTCACCAATCAAACCACCTGAATTGTGTGATTTACAACTGAGATTAATCTCTACATGGAAAAATTATAATTCTTTTTTTTCCCCCAAGACAGGGTCTCTCTCTGTAGTCTTGGCTGCCCTGGACTCAATTTGTAGACCAGGCTGGCCTCGAACTAATAGCGATCCACCTGACTCTGCCTCCCAAGTGCTGGGATTAAAAGCATGCACCACCATGCCCAGCAAAAATGATAATTCTTTGAGAAAGATTTTTTTTTTTTTTTTTTTTTTTTTACATTCAGGGTGACAGGTTTTATTTTCAGTGTGAAATTTAAGCAAGTGACCTGTATAAGCACAAGGGACCGTGATTAAGCCTGAATACCACATCAGAGTAGAATGAAGTAAGCTTGAGTTGGGTGGTTACTTTTATTACTTATGAGTTGAAACATAATTTGATAATAGAAGGACTAATAGGTAAAACCTTTCAGTTAAATTACAAAAATACAAGTGTACATGATTTATATTTTATAATCAGTTTTCCTCATTAAAGAAGAAATACACTTCTATAACTACAACTTCTGCAGTAGAAACAGTAAATTTGAACAAGTAGTGTGTAAATATGGGGGCTATTCTCTCAACATAAGCGTTTGAACCTTTTTAATGCTTATTTTATTATTTGCAGAAGGAGATAATATTTGTCTAGAAAATATCATATATTTTGTTAGGTCATTCACATCTACACACCCCAAATGGCTTTTTGAGGAAAACACAAAGGCACATTGATTGCTTAACCCTGGAATGATCACACTGCTGGTGAGAACAGAGGACTCACTGCATTTTGGAACAAAAGAGAAATAGTTAAATTTCAGAAACCCATCTTTGCTTTTTTTGTTTACAAGCCATTAACACATCCGAATGTGCTGAGTTTTGATATGGTTAATATTATAATGGTCCAAGAGAATTAACATTTCTGGGAACAGTGAAATTGTCATAACTGAAAAGGTGGGGGGAGGAGAGAGGAAGGAAGGGGGGCTGTAGCAACAATGGGTGTTGGCACCATCTGTCAGTTGTTCATAGCTGCTTCTCTAGCCGCAGCAGGTTTAAGTCAAGACAATCAGGCATTTAGATGACTCACCATTGTATCAGCTGTTGCATTTTACTCTTGCTCATTGTCTTTATTGGGTAAAGGCATTGAAAATCATGTTGTTTATTCAAAGCTATTATTGAAGAAGAAGATTGCCACAAAGTATGCACACAAAATTTAAGTGATCAGAAATGAGTAATCAAAGGCAAAAGAAGGGAAGGTGATTATATAATAATCTATCTTAATTTTGGTATAGTTTAGACTTAGTTAAGATTTTTGAAATAATATATTTTGAATATGAAGATTATCTCATAAAACAAACTGTTTGATAATTGACTGGACATGCTGTGTTTATTTATGCTTAAAAATAATGAAATGCAATTTTTTATTCTATGTTGTCATCACCACTCTATCCACGTTGGTTATTTTTTTACAATATGAATTTTCTATGCTTTAGATAGAATTAGTTATGTCTATGCTGCTGTATCTGTCTGAAGCTTCCAGCACTATAATGTTTATTATTTATACATAGGCCTCACAGAAAGCCCCATTTAAAGCTTACATGGTGTGTGAAATTTTATTGGCATAAAAGATATCTAAGTATACACGAATATATTTGAAAATATATTTTCAATTTTCTCATTTGATCTCAATGTCAAGTGAATGATAGTCTCAACTTGTACTCTTATTTTAGAACTTTCCCCAGTACAACTAAATTTACACTTTTCCATTCACTGACCTCTGAAGCATAAATTTGTGGCAATCACTTCAATTAAGTAGTTGCTTTGAATTGGAAGATATTATTATGAAATATACTAGACTCTTAAAAATAATCATTGAGTGAGTGGTTGAACAAATTAAAATCAAAATGTGCTTGTCTTTAGTTACTCCAAAATTGTCTTAATTAACCATGAAGGACAACAAAATTGAATGGACTTTCAAAAAAGAAGAAGAATATACTATATTTTGAGGGAACTTAACAATTTCTAGTGGTCACTCAGATGTCTAGTATTTAACCTTCAAGTTACTTACAATTGATGTAGACAAACATTGCATCATCTGTGACCCTTACTTCTAATTCCAAAATGAAGTAATTATGTGTTATCATAGTATACATGCTTTTATAGAGGGAAGTCGAGAAATATAGATATGTTTAACTGTGGCTTCTATGATTGCTATTAATTATATCAGAGAATCAAATAACTTTTCAGTCCTTCAAGCAGTAAGAATCATATTTCTAAATGAATAAAATAAACCACCAGAAGGTTCTATACACACATGGTTAGCACCATAAATCCAAAAGTTTGAAATGCAAAATGAATTTTGGAACATTTCAGTTAATGAATAAATATTGGGCAAACACTTACAGTTTGAAACACTTGCACATTTGAAATACTTTTAGTAACAAGCATTTCTGATAAGTGATTCTCAACTCACACATGTTCACCTAGACAGATGTAACAAACCAGGGTTTGCTGCTATCCAGACAAACATGCCCAAAAAACTAGTAAAATTAGTAATTAATTATAATGTATTATTGTGTGACATTATAGAGAAGTGTGAACAACAGCAATAAAAATAGAAAAAATTACTGTCTTTCTTGTGTCTATAATTTTTTGCAATTTTTATTATATTTCATTTATACATATACATCCATATTATTACACATAAATAAAAAACTACATACAGCAAGAAGAACAATAAAACAATCAGGAATTATATAAACATTACATTCATAATGATTGGGCTATTTGTATTTGGCAAACTTGAAGAAAAGATCTTTCCTTTCTTGGTGATTCTAAATTTCTGAATGAAAATCATTATCTATCATCTCATTTCTATCAACTTAAAACATCTATCTAGATCTAAAAATATTTTAAAACCTAAAAAACTAAGCTTTATTGTAAGCCTAAACTATCTGTTCTTCAACCCCATCAGAGACATGAGAAGGAATAAAATTTAATTACCTGAGTGAGATGTAAGTGCAAGAAGGCAGCTTCCAAAATGAAAAAAAAAAAAAAAAAAAATGACAGAGACAGTTTGCTGCCTGAATAATTACCCAAAACTCTCTATAATGTTGGAGCATCATCTTCAGCCTTCTGGCCCAAATATCTGACAGACATATTTATGAAGCAGCAACTATTGAGGACCTGCTTACCCAGTCTTGTCAGAGATTGGCCATCAAATCTGCCTTCATCCAAGCTTACCCATTTTTAGGTAGAATTATGTCTGTGGCAGAAACAAGGATATTTTGCCCAGTGTCTTGTTTGCCACATTTGAAGCCAAATCCATAAGGAGGTTCTTGAATGCTCCTCATCTTCTTTAAGGTAGGCTGGGTGTTGCCAGGAGTTAATCTGTCTTGTCAAAGAATCTTTAAAATATTAAAAACATCTTTAAATGCCATATTCTGTAGGCCTCTGAGGCTTTTGAAAACCTTATCTAATTATTTACCTTATCTATCCTTTTAATACATGCTTTTTTGTTCACAATTTTTATTAGCATAGGGCTCAAAAATGCAAGATCAAACATTTTACATTTTCTAATATATCTGACCCAAACGTTTTTATTAATAAATTAGTCTCTTAACTAAAAAAAAAAACTAGTGAGTTATGCCAACAATGATTATTCACATTGCACATCCAGATCCAATGGAGAAATATTTATCCAAATCATTCTGGTATCTCTTTAAAAACTTCTGGATTGCCTGCAGCAGTGAAATTTAGGCCAGGTAAATGACATTTTGTTTTTGATTAACACTAAACTTCTACTACATATTTCTGTACAACTAATAATATATCTAATACACATACATAAAAGCATAGTCAAATATACTTCTCTGTGCATATATGTAGATATTGAAATGCACAAAGTCATATATATATGTATGTATATATTACAGATTCTTATATTATTTGCCGATATATACATCCAAACAAAAGTTTGAAAGCAAGTGAAGTCTTCATACAAGCCTTGGTTATCTTTTTTCCCTTTTGCCTTTTTTTTTGCTCCTGTATTTAGGTTATATGTTCACTTGATGATGCTGACACTTTGGTTTGGATTTGCTTTTGGTTTTGCTAGCCATAGGATCACATTAATCCTAGGAGTTACAGCCCTTCTGTAATTCTGGCCTGAAAGCTCTTTTTCTGGGGGTGGAGGGGTTGTTGTTTTGTTGTTGTTGTTTATTCACTTCACATCCTTGTTGTAGCTCCATCCATATTCTCCTTCCTGTCCCACCCTCCCTCTTTCTCCCCATCCCATCTCCTCTATTCATCAGAAAAGGGAAGCTCCCTTCCCATCCACCATGGCTCGTCCAAGTCTAATCAATGCTAAGCATGTCCTCTTTCCCTGGGGCCTGGGAAAACAGTGCCACCAGGGGAAGTGATTAAAAAGCTGACAATGACTCCGTGTCAGCAATAGACAACGGTCCTAATTATTAGAGGAACCACCTGAAATCTGGGCTGCCTTTCAGCTACATCTGTGTTGCGTCCTAGGTCCAGTCCATGCAAGGTCCTTGGTTGGTGCTTCAGGCTCCACAGACCCCTCTGGGCCCTAGTTAGTTGGCGCTGTTATTCTTCTTGCAAAGCTCCAGGCACCTCCAAGTCTTTCTCATTTCCCCCACTTTTCCACAGGACTCTGCATTTGTCCAGTGTTTGGCATTCAGTCTCAGCAGCTGTTTTATAGCACTGCTGAGTGGGGCCTTGCTATGCTTTGCTTTTATCTTTCTGTTCATCCTTTTATTTTATTTTATTAATTTATTCATATAACATCTCAATGGTTATCCCCTCCCTCGTATCCTCCCATTCCTCCCTCCCTCCCATTTTCCCCTTACTCCCCTCCCCTATGACTGTGACTGAGGGTGACTTCCTCCCCCTGTATCTGCTCATAGGGTATCATCCTTTTAAAGTTATTATAAAACCATTAGTAACAACCTCAATGTTTATCCTGTGAAAACCTCACTCCTAACACAAAGGACAGCGAACCTGTGGTTTCTGCAGTATACATCTGCCACGTGTGTCAGATATCTCTTTAAAAGAAGTTCATCATCTCTTAAGTTTTAAAGATTTTGGGTTCTCACTGCCTGTGAAAGCTGTAATGTTCTCTAGTGACTGGCCTTTGGGTGAAACACCATATTCTCTCTTAGGTTAGACAAAATATTCCAAATGAGGGAAGAAAACGTCCTGGGGAAAAAAAAAAAGGAAGAGAAGAAGAAGAAAACTATTTAACACAAAGTACGGAGAGATGGGTCAATAATAAAAGGAGATCAAGCCCTAGGGTTTGGCGTTTATTTTCCAAACGTTTCAGGAGTTTCCCATGGTTGGACAATGATTTTTTTTTGTTTATTATATTAGCTAATCGTTCTGATCATAGAATGCACCACATTGCATCATAATACGAGTAAGGATATAAAAAACAAGAAATAAGCTGCATATATAAGTATATAAGGTGTATACTGATTACAAATGACATAATCTCAAGAAATAGATTTTTTAATAATGAAACATACAAAATTATCTGGTAATTAGATAACAATAATAAAAATCAAACAAAAAATTGTTTATGAAACCAAGAAAAGAAATACTCATTTGAAATATTTTTATTTGATTGTATTTACCTTTTTCGATTTACTTGATTAGTATTTGCAGACTGCTCTGAAGCTTCATTAACAAGTACTGACTCTCATGTTAGTCAATAAGATTTAACTGTGCCTTTTATTTAAATGTTTTTATATATTCATGGCCCCAAAAATGTAGCTATCCTAGGTTTTACATTTCTTACTACTGTTCACTTTGCATATTTGTTTCTTTTATAACTAGCCATTTCTATCTTATGGCTTATGAATTTATTCCTTGATTAATACCACTTTCTACCTGTAGCTAGTCACTGTTTCAATTGCACATTTAACTGAAAAAATTAAGATAGTAAACTTTATTATATGGTGAAAAGGAGATGAGGTGATGGAGAATATCCTAATATTTTATTTTAAAATTTCATAATGACATTTGTTAGCCTATATGGTAATTTATTTGAATTATATAAAATTACAGTGTATTTGTGTGCATGAAGCTATAATAACTGAGACTCAAGGGGATTACTCTCAGTTTTGTTCTGTTGCTGTGACAAACCCCAACTCCAAAATCAACTTGGGAGAGAAATGGATTTGCTTCAGCTTAGGGCTTTTAATTTTTGTTATTACCAAAATTAAAGATGTGTCTATGCATCAGCCATTTTTAATATACCCTAAACTTATCCTTAATGTTCTGTCTTTAAATTGGAGGAGGAAGAAAGAAGAAAGGAAGGCAGGCAGGCAGGAAGGAAGGAAGGAAGGAAGGGAAGAAGGAAAGAAGAAAGAAGGAAAATCAAACCACTAATCAGCATGTGCTCAGCTATGTTTTTTTCTCGAAGGTACTACTGAGACCTGATAAAATCGAGACAAAAGTCACACTTCTTTTTCAGATGAGTTCTGAATCATTTGAAAGATACAAAATGAGATGTTGTTAAATATTTCAGAGATAAATGTGTTATCCTTACTTCTTAAAATGTTCCTAATTCTAAAATCAGAATCAGGAAGCCTTATTGATCCAGTTGTGGGAGATAGTCACAGACAGTCTCATGACACGCTATGCCTTGTGAAATGTAGAATGAATAGCTCTGTAGTGTAGGGGCACTCCATACAGCAAACAAATTACAGAGTGATCTGCACAATGCCCCCCGCCCCCAGCCCACTCAATTCACACACTGCCCTGCATGTCATGGTTTCCTTTGATGAATCAGTAGGGACAGAAAGAATACTCTTTGATGATGATCTATTTGAGGAGTTTCAAAATCTCCATTGATAAGGTTTTCATGGAAGCAACAAACACAAAAACAAAAACAACAACAAAAATATCCACAATTTTTTTTTGAAAAACTACATCACTGTAGTTATTTCTTAAAAATACTCCATGCTGAATGACTTCCTAAAACAAATGTGAACATGTGATTTATAACAGAATCTCACAAGCAGCAAGTATTGAGAGGAGATAGAAATGGTTTTTAAGTTGACAAATCAAATAATGAAACAATAAAATGGAGAGGAAAAAGGCTACAAAACAAAGTTATGTGAGAGAACAAAGAAGAGACTGAAACTTAGATTCCAGGAATGACAGCACATTGCTCTAATCCAAACACTAGACAGAGTGACGGTAAAGCCTGACTACTTGAGTTCAATCCTCGGAACCCATAAAACAGAAAGAGCTAAAGACTTTCGCAATCTGGCCACTGATCTCTGCATGTATGTCTAGCATTCAGCCTTCTTCAAATAAATCAACATAATAAAAATACTGTAACATTTAGCAGTAAGTCAAAGACTTCCCCCTCCCACACTGGCTATGTTGGATGGCATTATGCTACAAATTTCACATCAGAACTAGTGTTTGCATCCTATACAACAACCTGAATAGGTACTCAATGAGCTATCAGGAACATGGAAATCAATCAATGCCCTCTACTGTATAATTAAATCCCCAGTAATACTAAAATACAAGTAAAAGTGTATCTCATATGCTCAAATCTGCAAAGAGGAAAAAAGGAATTAGT
Organism: Acomys russatus; assembly: GCF_903995435.1. Lineage (NCBI taxonomy): Eukaryota > Metazoa > Chordata > Mammalia > Rodentia > Muridae > Acomys > Acomys russatus. The sequence continues at coordinate 49,139,719 of NC_067158.1, forward strand.
CAAAATTATGCCTTTTTCTGCACCTCCGTGCACCTTCTGTCAGCAGCTTGCTTGTAAAGAGAATCATCAGCATTGCAATTGTGGTTCAACAAAGAATAATTACCTAGAAAATACATTAAATGATTTTGTTCTCTCGAAAATGCTTTTCTTTTCAAGGGAAGCTATTTTTTTCTTCCCTGATTGAGAATTTTAGTGATTGTCTGTGAAAGCTTTGCAATCCTAATAGTGCCATTGAAATAAATCACTGTACATCTGGTTATGATCTGTTGATTCCTTTATAATAACCTTAGGTCTTATATTCAAATGGCCACATTATGGGATATAAGTTCTAAAAGAGTACATAGTACAATACTGTCATCAAATGCAACACAACATGATTGAGCATGAATTATTGATAATGAGGTCATCCTTCAGTTTCTACAAGTTGCACTTACAGAAAATAAAAAGCATAAGAAAATTTATTATAGTTAGGAGCAGAAATACAATCACTGGGAATTGTTATATTGAAAAATTGAAAAATATATCATCAGCTAAAATAATTTGTTTGCCATATTATCATAATGTCACCATAATGATGAAAATTTTTCTTAGATAAAAATGTCTAACAGTCGGTAGGCGTGCAGACACATGGGAGACAACTTATTTTTTTAGAAACCATCCATAGTGAGAAAGATTTATAAAAATCTCATTGTAGTTGTAGTATTATGCATTGGTGATACCTGGTCACTTAATTTATATTAAAATATCATGAATATATTCATTCAATAATTGCTTATAGGGAAATATAAATATAACAGTACAATTATATTGGTTCTACAGTATCTTGAATTTAAAAGTTTAACTCCATTCTTTTTAAAGATGAATTTTATTTTTTCCTGTGATGGCTAACTTTATGTTGAAGGCTAACTTCATGTTGAAAAGTTTAAAATTACACTGTTCAAAGGAACGAAAAAGCAAAAATGGACTTCCAAATGCTAAGGGCTGTTACGGGTTATCTTTTGTAATTGCCTCATCTTGTTCAATTTTAATAAAACTTTTGTTTATGCAAAGTATTAAGTCAAAAGATGTACTCCTGTTCGTGCTTCTGTAAATAAAAGCTTGTTTTGCAGTAAGGATCTACTTCTTGCAAAAGAACAGAATATTACTTTGTGCTCTTTGACTTAATAAACCTCTCAGGGAGGTATGTGGGCACTATACTGGGGAATTCTTAGTGTCAGGTGTTGGCACCATGCATGAATACAAACCTCTTCTTTGTTGATTTTTCATTGTCAGAGTGGAGAATCTCTGAAGGGCACCACATCCATGACAATGTGTATGGGTGCTTTTCTTGCAAGTATGTATGTATAATATACGTATATCATAGTCATCCTTGTGTAGATGGAAGCTATCAGAAGAAGACTAATTCCCTAAAGCTAGAATTGCAAAGGTTTGTGAACCACCATATGGTTGCTGGGAACTGAACATGGGTCCTCTGCAAATATGGTCAACTCTGAGAGATCTCTCTGGCTCTTCTCACTGCCTAAAAAGTAAGAGGTTCCAATCTCGTTTATGAGGAAAAAACATAAACAAGGTAAACCATTAATGTTTTATAAGAGCAAAGAATCTAAATACCAAACATAAAGTCAGGTGTTTCTGCTAATGAAAATGTTAATGAATCCTTCATAGAATAAAGAGGCACTCTTTTGTTTTGATTTTATTTCTTTCTGTTTTATTGTTGTTTATTTTCAGATGACTCTACCGATATTTCTTTTATTTCTTGAGATTATGATTACATGGTGCTGTGCATCCCCAACTTCCCTTTACCTTGCTGTGCAAAAACAATGACTTGGAACTTCTGGCCCCCCTGCTCTGAGTTTTCAAGTGCTATAGGTGTAAGCACATGCTGGCACTCCTGGTTTATGCTATCCTAAATACAGAATTTCAGGGGTATGTGAACAGTCTGTGTATGGACTACCAACTGAGATATATCCCATCCCTTGGTTTTCTTTACTGTGCTTCTGCCAATCAGTTACCACTTGTAAAATATAGAGGGAGGGAACTGCAAAGGGAGAAAATAGCTGCTTGCCCTATGTCCTCTCTTACTCTTTCTCTTCCTTATGAAATGAAGGAGGTAAGAAAGGTTTCAAAACTAGCAAGCCATGTGGATTTTCCAAATTCCTCAGTCAAAGCAGAATGTACAAGAAGGCAGTTTCCCCTTCTCTCTCATCTTCATCTTCCTTACATGGCCTTTTCCTATCTCCTTTGTCCTTACTGCTGAAGCTTTAAAATGTTGAATGCTGTTTGTTTGTTTTTTTCTTCGTCTTTATGATATGCAGAATGAATTTTAATTCAAGTTAAGAAAGGATTGCCCAACCAGGGTTAAAAAAAAAAAAGTAAGGAAGACTTTATCCATGATACAGAACTAAGGAGAGAAGTATGAATCTTGCTGAAGCAAACGGCAAGGTAGTTATTATGTGTCTAAGTGAACTATTACCTAAAGCACTAGTCAGTGTGGTTACACAAGCTGTGCTTGCTTTTGGAAGCTGATTTGTGCTACACTCACATTCTCCCACATGAATAACAGAAGCATCCTCTCTGGTGCTGGGTCTCTTTTAAATATATGGTGTGTAGATCCTTGAGGAAGATATTCCTGCAATGCATAAAGGCAAAAGTCTAATTGTGATAGAGCAAAAGCAAAATTTATAATTATTAATTTTCCAAAGTAAATGTTCTAAGAGAGAAGGGGCATCTATAGTCAGGAAAAATGCCTGTCTAATAAATTGTTCAGCAGCTTAGAAATGTTACAGCATCCACCCTGGACCAAGAGAAGCAGCCCATATGAGGAAAGCTAAGGGTGGGAAGTAAAACTGGGTTATAAAACTAAGCTTTGGGAGTCTCTATAAAAATATTAAAGACAGTCTTCTCTGGATGTGGAATTTTAATGAAGCAATAAATCTCACTTTGTCTTTGAATACAGATTTGTCTGGCTATGAAAACAAGAAAGCTAAAACACCAGCTACTATTCACAGACAGGACATCACGTGGGATACCATGCTAGACCTTCATGTCTCCACCAGAATCACCACGTGTGAGAGGACCGAGGGCAACAAAGAAGGGAGGTGCAGTAAGTAAATGGTTGGTTGTTTCTTACTCATGACTAAAATTATAAAACAGAAGGTCTCTAAAATTCTGAAGTGCTTAAGTTAGATAAAATGATACAAATATATTTTTGTTGTTGTTGCTGCTGCTGACCATGATATTTTGTTGTTCTCTTTATGATGGGTTTCTATGTACTTAAAATATGTGCCCTGATGCAATAAGAGAAGTGTTTTACAGAGTTATACAAATCCTTGTCTGTTCTCTCTATGGATTCATGGTTATACCTAGAAGCTTCTTGGACAAGAAACCAACCCATGAAAATGCATTTTTTTGAGTTAATTAATTAATTCAGATTGCAACTCAATTGTTCTCCCATCACTTGTATCCTCCCATTCCTTCCTCCTTCCCACCCCCACACTATTCCCCTCACCTAGGTCCATGATCGAGGGAGACCTCCTCCCCCACTTTATGGTCACAGGCTATCAAGTTTCATCTTGGTACACTGCCTGCTCTTTCTCTCTTTGAGTGCCACCAGGGCTCCCTGTCACTTAAAATTTAAAAAGAATGTCCATTTATTAATTTAATAACAGCAATAAAAATAAATGTAAAAACAAAGTCCTAATTAAATGCAGTACAGACATTCCAACTGAAATTAAGTGAATTACAGCAGTAGTGCATAAGGGCAGATAATATGTGTGTTTATAATACATTGTGAAATGTGGATTTTGTTGTATGCTTAAAACAGAGGTAACTTGTTAATCTTGAGTGACTAAAATGGAAAAGAATAAGAGAATAAGGAGACATCTCAGGTAGTTTGGATAAAATAATCTTAGCTACCTTTCCAGTGAACACAATGTAAAATGAGTCAAGATGGATCACAGGATATTTTAATTCTTGTATAACAAAGGAAAAAAGTCTCCTTACCTTTTTCAGTTTTTCTTTCTAAAGTTGATGCTTCTACAGCTGGCATTCTTAACTCTGTAACTTTGAATACAAGAATATATATTATCACCAGGATGAAAATAGTTCTTAAACTTCCTTAAGCAGACCTCAAAGGGGCTGTAAAAGCAGGTGACAGTCACAGTGGCCTGTCTAGCTATGGGCTAGGCACTCTGCTTATAGAGTGCGATCATATAGCTTAGTGTTCTCCTGGGACTCCAAAAAGAGGAGTCAGGGTGTCTCACTCTTTTGCCTACTCTTCTACTTGGTTGTTTTGCCCAGCCTTGATAGAGAGTTTGTGCCTAGTCATATTGTATCTTGTTATGCTATGTTCAGTTGGCACCTCTGGAGGCCTGCTCTTTTCCAAAGGGAAACAGTGAGGGAGTGGATCTGGGGGAGAGGGTAGGTGGGGAGTAGAGGCACTAGAAGGAGTGGAGGGAGGGCACACTGCAGTTGGGGTGTACCAAAAAGCAACCAAATTAAGAATCAAAAATTCTATAGAGTGAGAAAACACCAGCTGGTTACATATGCATCATACAAAACAACCTATGAATTTCTGCCTTCTTCATAGAAAGACACGAATTCAGAGGTGCAAACCATGATGTTGTTGTACGCCCTTGTGTTGGATATGAAACATGTTATCTACCTTTGATGAAATTCAGGTTTCGTTCTGCTACATCGTCGTCGACTTTTCTTCCAAGTCTACAGTACATGCCTCTGTTAAGCTGAGGCAAATTTCCCAGGACAGAAGGCTTTCTGTGGGTGCCTGTCCATGACAACTGTTACTCAACTTCCATGACCCTTTCAGGGAATGCATTAACAAATAGTTACTTCTGCTCATGCTGTCGGCATCTTCTCCCCTCACCTGAGTTCAGTGGGGAGGGCCCTGGTCCAGTCTTGCCCTTTGCTTCTCCAATCACCTTGAGCTTTCCCTTTCCTTGACTCTTGTGACATAAACATTGACATTTTTTTCCTCCGTAAATCTCTTTGCCAGCTTCATCTTTTTTACCCTCTACTCATTGGAAAGTAATTTAAGAACAATATATCTTCTTGCTGGGTTGTAGATAATAAAATCAGTTCTCATGGAGGAAAAAAAGCCTTTGAGATCACATGGAAAGTAGATATTTACTAATCTTAAATGACTCAAGCACAAATTACATATCTGGTATTTGGTACTGAACTATGGTAGGGGTCTCAGACTTAACCAGAGTCAATTATTACTGTCTTTCTATTTCTTGTTAATAGCCCAGGGAGATCTCAAATGTGCAGGGACACTCCGGCTCCAGACTCACAACTTTAAAGTAATAAATCACTATACATACAGATAATGCTCACTTTAATTTTATCATTATTTTCGTTGTGTCATTGTCATAGCTTTACCTAAAGTAAGATGGTTTACCTTTCAGAAATCTAACCATTTTTTCTGTCATTTCTATTCATTCAACCAATTCTAGCTCTCTAGGTCCTAAATGTCTTTTCTTCAATCAGGATTTGATACATTGGAATGTGATACACTTTACAATGTATAGATATATTATTAGCATTCTACTTAAAATACTTGAGTCTCAGGTACTACAGAACAAAACCACATTTCCTACTATGGGCTATGAAGTTCTAGCACAGGTATTTCAGGCATTTCTTCCTCTTCAGCTGGCTCATGGTCCCTTGTTTGTGATTCTCTCACGCACTCACCTTGTTTTCTTCATCTTTGCTCTGCTGGATCCACCTAGAGAGATGCTCTCGGATGACTGCATGGTCTTTTTCTCTCATCAAAAATTTATCGGCTTAGCTTTACCTTCCAATTTAACTTAAATACATCTCCTCATATGCTCCCTCGACCATACATAGACACAGCTTTTTTATTGATTATGAGGGAAAATTTTTATAGTGAAAACTAGAAATTAATTTTCAATAAATTAAAATACTTTGTACCTTTCATTACTACAGACAGCACTAATTGTCCAGTGTTTATTTTTATGGTGTTGTGCTTCTATTTGCATATTAATATCATCCTTACTTTAAGAAGTAAATCCTATATCTAAACAGTAGGTCTTTGATCTCTCCATGCATTGTCCTTGGTGGTGCATCAGTTTGTGCAGAGCCCCCTGTGTCCAGATCCACAGGTCTTGATGGTCTCCCAGTGGAGCTCCTGCTCCCCCTCAGAACTTCCATCCCTCCACTCTTTCCTACGGCTTTCAGTGCTCAGCCCAGAGTACAGCTTCAAGACCAAGTATCTGTCCAGAATCCCCACTTGGTGGAGTCTCTCAGATGTAGCTAATAGACAGCTGATTCTCCGTTTGGAGGGGGAGAGACTTCTGCTGGACCTGTGACATGTACCATAGTGCCCACTATTTGGTCACTGCTCCTTGGGAAGATGGCCTAGCTGACACAAAGAGGAAGGAGGGAATGTATGCTATACTGATGAGACCTAATAGGCTGTGGCAGGTCAGGCGGGTAGAAGGCGCCCCCCAATCAGAGTTATACAAAAAGGAAACAGGGAAGAAGAGGAAGGGAGGATGGGAACAGGGAGATAAGAGCTAAGGTATAACAATCAGGATGCAATGTGAATAAATTACAATAAGTAAAATATGCATTAAAAAAAAAGAAGTAAATCCTCTTCCACCAAGAATGACGCTATAATTATGGCTTATAAATCTCACATAAAACATGACTCAAGTAGGTTAAATAAAAAGGTACATACACATATGAGAGAGACAGAAAGACAGACAGACAAAGACAAAGACAGAGATTCAGAGACAAAGACAGAGACAGAGAGTAGAGCTAATTACTAATGAATTCTGATTTTACATCCATGTCAAGAAAAATTAGATGTACTTTTTATTTGTCCGGTCATACTTTAGTGTTGTGTATATCCTCAAGAAGTGGGACACCAGAAGTAGTGTTATGACTTTAGATTCTATTATGAATAAACACCTCCATGTCCCTTTTTTAGTCTACTTTAGAACAGGAAGTCAAAGCTGACATTCAACGTTGTTAGTATACTAATGCACCTTTGTCTTAGTCTGGTAAAGAAATCAGATTTTTTCACTTCTGGTATATATGTCACTGAACCCTAAGAACCAGAGATGTAGAATGGATGTATTAAAATTAGAAAACAATACTCATAAGAAGAGAAATTCAGGTAATACATTTCAAATGACACGTTTAATTACTTAAAATGGTTTCTAATGGACGAAATATTTTAACACACGTGTACACTATTACTAACCTCTCCAGTTCCTCTACATGGAACTGCCAGTCATTCTTATATTCCGGGACTAGAACCCCCAAGCATGTACACATAGTTATACACATCGGCTCCAGTAAACAGAGAAAGCAAAAATAGCAGACAGCGAAAAGTATGCATCTCTGAAGCTTCTGATGCTCTTCTAGTGCTAGGTGAAGAAATTAGCCTACGGTATAACAAACAAACCTGTCTAGGATAGATACTGATAGGCAAAACCAAACAACAGCTTTGAAGACCCTCTCCACTTAAGTATATGGAAATCAAGACTGCACTCACTAATTATCCTGTTCACTATGAGATGTGTTGGCATTTATCACACTCTCCCTAAGCTAATATGTCTGTACCTACATTCTTTGCTGAAATTATATATATATATATATATATATATATATATATATATATATATATATATATTTTCCTTTTGATTTCCTTCAATGTTTAGAATAAGATGCATGTATCTATAGAGGCTGCAGCCCTATAGTGAAATGTTCTGTAAACAGGTTTGGTTGGTGGTTATTTGTAGGCTGGTCTCATAAAATCCTCATGTAAATATGTTACATCCCATCCTATGTTAAATGTGTGTCTTACAGTGGAAAGAGACTTGCATAAAATCATACACACTATATACAGTAATTCTCAAATTTGTATTTTTACTATAAGATCAGAATTAATTTAAACATAGGACACGAAAAACATATTTGAACTTCTCTAGAGAGACTTTTACATTTACCTCCTCTTATCAGAAATATTTATGGCTAAGTAGAAATGATGCAAACTTCTAAAACGCTCTCCAGAATAAATTATTCTAAATGGGTACATTAATGATTCAAATATGAAGCCTGCTATAAAGAAAGAATACCAATTTGTAAACTATTTTTCAAAGGTAGAAACATCCCTTTTAATACAGAGACTATTAAAATTTAAAGCTCTCATTAAATATTTAAAAGTCATAAAGTGAAAAGAATTCTCTAACTCTTTTAGCATATCAAAGAACTATCATAGATAACTGGAGGAATCAAGTAAATTGAGAAATTATAAAGAGTTAAATAATTCATAAATATTATAGAATCTTAAAAATTATAAATTTTCATAATACATTATTTAGTGAATTATAATGAATTTTGTGTACTTTCAAGAGCCTATGAAGTTCATTAGAACAAAAATATTTAAAAAAAAAAACAAAAAATGTCCTATTTCTCATGAAACAAAATTATGAAATAAAAAATATCAGTACTGTAGAGACGTAGAGGTTAGAATGGCATGACTCCATAGTTTCAGATACTTAAACTGTTGGTACCTAGTCAGTGGTCCTGTTTGGAGTCTTCATGAAGACTTACTTGAAAGAAGTACATCACTAAGAATGTGCGTTGAGAGTTTATAGCTTTGCCCCAATTCTAGTTTACTCTCTCTGCTTCAGCTTAATGTTTTAAGACTTGATCTCTCAGCTTGCTGTTCTGAATGCTATGCTCACTGCTTGCTGTGTGGCCTGCCTCCCTGTATGATGGACTCTTTATCTCTTTGGAAAGATAAGCAAAAGTGAACTTGCTTTTTGTCACGATTTTTTAATCACAGCAACAGAATAACTACTAATACAGGTAAATAAGAACAATCACTTCATTCCGTCATTTTTGAAATGAGATTGCATTGTAATAAATCTCTTTTATAAATTCATCTTCAATACTAATAACTTGCCATCAAACAATACCTCACAAATGAAAGTCATGATTGTTCCGGCAAAGATGATAAAATGATCAAAATAGTTTTCACCAAAATACTTCTGTAGAATAAGTGGTAGGTATTAATTTAGCAGACACAGAGTAGCTATTAGAAATGCAGGACTGCTCAGTTTTTAATATATGTATCTTTATCTCAGGAATTAACAGATTAATGTTGTTGATTGTGCTCATCCTTGTAAAGGTATGAATACAATTTGATGTGCTGGTGTGGAGACTAAAAAAAAAAAAAAAAAAAAAAAAAAAAAAAAAAAGCCTTATACCACTGTACTGTGTTTTTTGTTTGGTGGTGGTGAATTGCTGCTTTTTGTTTGTTTGTATTCATTTCCTTGTTGTTGTTTTGAAGGGTTTTTTTTGTTTTTTTTTTGTTTGTTTGTTTTTTGTTTTTTGTTTTTTGTTTTTTTTTTTGAGACAGGATCTCTCATAAGGTGAGTTGGTTTTGCTAGGCTTGTAGTAACTGATTGGCAAGGAATGACGCTGTAACTGCCTTCCGAGTACTAGAATTATCAACACATGCTACTTTATTTCTTTAGTGTGTTTTCTCTCTGCATTCTTGTGATAGGACTCAAATCCTTATGGAAACTGCTTTCTTGACTTGACTCTATATGCCATGAAAATACTATTTTCTATGGACTCACATGAGAAAAATAACAATGAAGTTTAAAAATCCCCCTGTTAAGCTGGGTCTTTAGGTAGCACAATTTCCAATTTCCAAGGAAGTGCCATATTGATTTCCAAAGTGCTTGTACAAGTTAGCACTCCTACCAGTAAAGGAGAAGTGTTGCTCTTTCTCCTCATCCTCACTAGCATGTGCTGTCACTTGAGGTTTTGATTTAACCCATTCAGATAGGTGTAAGATGGAATCTCAGAGTCATTTTGATTTGTATTTCATTGATGACTAAGGAATTTGAGCATTTCTTTAAGTGTTTCTCAGCCATTCAATATTCCTCTGTTGAGAAATCTCTGTTTAGCTATGTAATCCATTTTTTGTATAAGTTGCTTTTTAAAATATATTTTATTTATTCATATTATATCTAAATTGTTATCCCATTCTTTGTATCCTCTCATTCTTCCCTCCCTCCCATTTTCCCCTTACTCCCCTTCCCTATGACTATGAATGAGGAGGACATCTTCCCCCTTTATATGCTCAGAGGGTATCAAGTCTCTTCTTGGTAGCCTGCTATCCTTCCTCTGTGTGACACCAGGCCTCTCCATCCAGGGGATGTGGTCAAATATGGGGAACCAGAGGTCATGTGAAAGTCAGTTCCCTCTCTCTACTCAACTATGGAGAATGTCCTGTCCATTGGCTAAATCTGGATAGGGGTTCAAAGTACACTGCACGTATTGTCCTTGGCTGGTTTGAGGGGGACCTATTAAAAACAAGGAATTCCAGAAATTTGTGGACTAATGTAACCCATTTTTTAATTGGACTATTTGGTTTGGCGGGAGGAGTCAGGAGCTCCCATCACCACTGGATGATGACCATTAAGGCTGGCGAATCTGGACACAAAGGAGCCTGAACTAACTGATGCATCAACTAAGGACAATGTATGCCCAGAAATTAGACCCTCTGTTCATATGTAGCCAGTGGTCAACTAATTCTCCACATGGGGTAGGGAAGGGGACTACTGCTCAACCTCTGACATGCACTCACTGCACCTTGGCAGTGCAGCCTTGCAGGCACACAAAGGAAGAGGATGCAGTCTATCCTGATGAGACCTGATGGACTGTAGCCAGAATGTTGGAGAAGATGGCCCCCCATGTCAGAAGTCTGGATGAGGGGAATGGAGTGGAAGAGGAAAGGAGGGTTGTAACAATTTGGTTGTAATGTGAAAAATACTATAATAAAAAGGGAAAAATCCACCTATAATTTAAGGTAGCTCTTCTTTCAAATGGAAGGGGTGTGTGTGTGTGTGTGTGTGAAGCAAGGTCCAAAAATAGTGTGTTTAACTTAACATATGCAAATGTAACATATAATAGAGGACAACATAGTGGTAGAATATAACAGCAGACCCATATCTTAAAAATTCTCTGGCTGTTTATTTGTAGGGTACCATAGACAAGTTGACTTCCGTCCCATCCTCAATGTGCTCATTCATGAGCACTCACAGTGGTACATTAAAAGGATGATGTGAAGACACAGTATTAAAACAAATGGAGGTCTTCTAGCACAAACCATAAGATACTGGTTTTGATCCTTACATGTCAAGCACAACAAGGACTAAAATATAACATAGGCATTGGTGTAAATATTTCCAGTATACAACGTGGAGCTTAATAAATTTTCCTCTTTAGAAAACAAGTTTTGATGTATATTATGAGATTGGATGTACAGATTAAACATTCAAAAATAAATCTGTTTCTCTAATATTAGCTCTGTAACACCTCTCTTTACATTATTAAACATTCATGGACATTTAAGAATTGTACAATATCTTCATTTTCACAGACATTTGCTGCTTGTATTGGGCCACACATTGGGTTACTAGCTTTGCATATGTATGGTGCTATTTATAAGTAGACCTTAGTAGTCAGCAGGTGGCTTTCCAATCTTCCCTTACCTCTCCAGTCAGAAGTAAATTCTTTGTTACCTCTTTTGTACTAGGTACAAAATGGGCATGAACAAAATGGAAGAGATCCCAGAATACATATGTAGAAATCACCTCTAGTAGAGCACTATTTCTTATGGATGGAAACTTGTTTTCAGTCTTGTCTAGTTACTTTTTTCTTTCTAATTGTTTTGTGTTGGACTCCACAGAGGTTTTCATACATGTTTTATTTGTTTGACCAGCAGCCACTTACTTCCACACCTCTATTTTTTTGCTATACTTTTTACATCTCACATTTACCCCTTCTACATTTCGGTATTGTCTTTTCCAACTCCTGATCTTAGAGACTCTCTTTTTCCCTTCAGTCACTTAAGCTCATTTCTAGTTTCCTGGTCTTTAACTACATTTTATCTCAACAGCACACACAAACTTAATCCTTAGAACAAGGCGGTATTAAAGACAATATATAATAATTATTTTTAGAGCCTAAGTAATCTGTCTTAAAACAATGTTTCTAATGCCAACTATTTTAAAAAATAATATTTTCAAATAATATTTATAATACCAAATTCCCTGAAATTTTTATGGTTTTACTCTATTTACAGATGAATACATTTCTCATTGTATAATACCACAGTTTTATATTCAATCCACTGGCTTAACATATAGGCAGTTTGCCAAATTATCAAACACTGTACAAGAGTCTCCTTAATAGTAGTATGGCAAGTCCTTCAGTTCCTAGCCTAAGAATGGTGTACATGAGTCACATGCTAACTGTGACTTTTGATTTTTTTGATAAACATTTGTTTTCTTGACTGTAAGGAGACAAGTAGTCACTGGGTTTAGCTACTTCTTATAGAAACAGTTAAAACAACATTCCATTTTACCACTCTTCATTATTTGTCCAGTATCTAAGAAGTACTGTGATGCTATCAGGTAGATGTGCTGGAGTTATGACAGAATAATAGGCATAGAAGGTTCAAGTCTAAGTACCTCAAAAAACTCAAAGAAGCTGCCAAGAAGCAAAAAGCATCTTTCCAGAGTTGACTATAGATAACACTCTGCAGTGCAGTGTTTGCAGAGCAACCACAGGCCGATGCTAATTTGTAGAAGAAATGAGTAGCAATCTTCACATAGATATTTCTTCCTGTCCAATGAGAAAGCAAACATACCAGCTAGGACACAGAACTGAACTAAAAATGATCGTGTGCAGCCAAAAGCAGATTTGTGAAAGACGTGGCTGGAATTAGAGTAATGGACATCACACCTTGGTTTTTCATCTTATCTCAACAGAAAATTAGAATTGGCATTTAAAATAAAGATCATGTTATCCACAAATATGGGAAATGATCTACTGTATGGTATATGACTAACATTAACAGTAGTTCTTCTGAATTGGAGATATTTATATGGTATATATTAATATTACAAAGAAACTAATTATTTTATTTAGTTTTTCAAAGGAGATAGCTATTTGTTTTGAATCTTATTAAATAGACATAATGACAGGTGATAACTTTTCATTGTAATTATCACTAAATATACCTGTAAAAGATTTTTTTTTTTTACTATAGTCTTCCTTTTTCATACTGCCTTACTTCTAATTAGGGGAATACTTACCCTTAAAAAAAAAGTAGAAAACTTTATAGGATCCCTATTTTATTTAACATGGCTCCTCACAGTCTGCTTCTGCACTCTGGAACATCTCTTGAAATATCTGCCACCGGCACCCTTTAAGTACAATGTCCTTTTATACTCCAGTCTTGCAAATTGGGCCCTCTTATGTCTTACTCTTTTATATATGAAACTTTTTCTCATGAATTTTTTCACTTCCTTGAAACAATGTTAGCTCTAGCCAATCTTTCTTTTAAAAATGAAATGACACTTCTGATAAATTATGGCAGAGTTGAAAAGCTTCTGTAAGTGCCTTGTTTCATTCCTATTTCTAAAGAATTTTGCTAAATATTGGATACTACTTTCACACAATATGAACTAACATGAAGAAGGTCTCAAACTCTCCATATGAGAACATGCTTCGCGTAGCTTTTATTTTTGTACAGAAAAGAGGTGTGTGTAACATTGATGAAATAAATTACTTTAATAGAAGTATACAATAATCTGAATAGTCAAAGAATTCACTTATTGATTTATATGGATAGATTAAAAAGCAATGAATGCATTCCATAGCATGTAGCCAATAATTAAAAAAAAAAAAAAAAAGCTTGGAGAAACAAAACATTGTTAAAGCCTTATTGATATACTAAACCCACCCTTGTAATTGCCTGGACTTAGAAGAGGACCAACACACTAGGGATGCCTCATTCCATTTCTAGTGTTGACAAGGTTGTTTTTCTTCATTTTATTTCTCTTTCTTTTAGTGCCTTTTGTCTGGATTGTATATATTAACTAATACCTCAGCTGGCTGCTTGTGCTTCTGCAAGGGAAATTCTGAAATTGGGCAATTTATTTAAAAAGGAAATTTGTTTTCTCACTGTGCTGGGGGCTAAGAAGGCCAAGTTGAAGGTACAAGTAGATTTATTATATAAGGAAATGACCAGTAACCATTCTCAAGGTCGTCTGAAATGAATGTCTTATTAAGGCCGAAAAGCATAGGAAACTAGACCAATTCTTTCCAATACTTGCTCTAAGGCACAGATCTGTTAGGAAGACATTTTCACAGCCCAATCCCTTCCCATTAGTCCCTAACTCATAATAATATCAAACTGGGATTAAAGTTTCAAGATAGATTTTGGATGGGGAACAGTCAAACCATAATAATTTTAAGCTTGTGGGCTGGAGAGGTGGAATAGCAGTTAAGAGCACCTGATATTCTTCTAAGAGACTCCAATTGATTCACACAAGGCAGCTTGACTTCCAGTGGATACATTTTCCTCTTTTGGCTTCAGTGGGTATCATACACTCACATGGTGCCCAGACATATATGCAGGCAAAACACCCATACACATGTTTTTAAATAGTCATCTTTAAATAGTCTTATTACCATAATTGTGTTATATATGTATGTATCTATATGTGTATCTATGGGTGTATATATACATATACATATATATGTATGTATCTATGTGTGTATCTATGTGTGTATATATACATATATATATATACACACATATATATGAGAGGTCTAAGGACATACCTTAATATTAGATCACCTACCTAGTAATGTAAAGTCCCTGAGTTTGACCCTGATATAAAAATCTAGATGTAAGAAGAGCCTTTGGAGCAGATTTTTGTGTAAGTTAAGATTTGCTTGTTGTGGTGACACCTACCTGCATACAAATATGTAGGGGGTGGATGGAGATGGATTAGATGCTCCTGGACAATTAAAGCTGTCCAACCAGTTCAGGCCCAGAGATCCTAGGAGCCCCTATCACCAATAAAACAATAGAAGAATAAAAATTTCCAGTAACAGCTGAGGATGTGTGCTTATGAGTTGTTTGTCATGAGATCCCCAGAGGCTGCCATTGCAATGGGGGGCTTTGCTGTTTGTTCTAGATTAGTTTCTGCTGCTGTGATAAAGCATTCTGAAACATAACAAATATATTTAACTTACATTTCGAGGCCACAGTCCATTATTGAGGAAAGAGACGCATTGAAGAAAGTCAATATAGAATTGAAAAAGAAACCACTACCCTATGCTGCTTATTGGGTTGTTCATTATCTTAGGCTCTCACACTTCTTTATAAGGGATGGTAGTGCCCCAGGTGGGTGGGGTCCCTCCTATATTAGCTTGCAATCAAGACAATAATCCTAGCTGGCCAAAGGCCAATCTTACTGAGTCAATTCTTCAATCATGGTTCTCCCTTCTCAGGTGACTCTAGATTATTTCAGATTGATAATAAAAGTACTGAAACCAGTCTTCTTAGTTTTTCATCCAAAGTAGATGATAAGACTCTACTGCTGAAGGCTCTGCACATTTTCTGTGAAAGACGTAAAGAAGTAAACCTGGAACTGAGCTAAAAACTTGTTCTGCTATGGCTAGGCTTCACAGTTCCAGAAGGTGGTATGCAGCCTATTGCACTATCAGTGACCTTAATCTGCTGGGAACACTATGAAATGCAATGCCATTCATTCTGTGTCCACCAACTGAATGGTAGCATCACTGCTACAGGGAAAACCAACTGGGCTCTGATTATCTGTGTGGTTCACTACATGAGGGTGTTCAGGCTTGCTACCTCAATTTTCAGCCAAAAAACAATAGTTGAGACCTAAAGTACTAAGAAAGAACTTATTATTATTTTGTAGCCAATTGCACTGATCTCAAACGTCATACTAAATATTTATGTTTATATCCATAGGCAAAAGCTTCTCTTAGTCTTAATCAGAAAAATTTCTCCTTGCAATAAAATAATTACATGATTTAATAGATTTATGACTGTTCTAGCTGCTGGTAATAAATGATGGTTAAAGGCTTAGGTTTTTACTGGACATGTGAAGCCCACCCATTATGGCTAAAGGGCTATTATGTGAGAGGAAACAGCAAAAAGTAGAAAGTAAGAAAAGGGGATGAAAAATGCAATTTTCTGGCTATCGTGTAGCCATTGTGGTCCCGTTGTTTCTGCAGTCGAGCTGCTTCTCGTGTCATGCAGCAGAAGTTGCTTCCACGGTGCCTGCATAAGCCCTGGCCTTCCACCCACTAGTCATGGAGTAAAGGTAGGCTCACAGATCCTTACATTGCTTTACTGAAGTTTGATGCTGGTAAGTTATGAGGAAGGCCCAATTACTGTCTTCAGTTGCATACCCATAATTGATCCCATTAGGCTGCTATCGGCAGTAACAAGTCATGTACAGACAACCAGATGAACTAGATTAAGCTCAGTAAATCACAAAATGAAGTAAAAAAGACATGAATGTGAGAAAAAGACATGTAGGAAAGAGTGGGAGAGAAATGGGAGAGGATGGTGTAAACTCCATTGTTGACATCTTTGAAATTTTCAAAGAATAAATTTAATGGTAATTATGATTTAAAAAATAGTGATCTAGGCTGTATTTCAAACTTCTGAATTATAATCTACTGAAATAAAATGAACAGGGTGGCAGGAAGCTGCTTTTTAAATCCATTGTATTATAATGTGAAGTCACAGACATCTAGTGAACACAAGGTCCTTATAAATGGAAAATAGCCTATTAACATTGAACAAACCTAGAACATTAATCCATATAGCAATTATTTTTATTTAAATACTCAAGGGATGAATGAGGAAATAAAGTCAATATCTCACAGAAAAAGGATTGATAAAATAATCAACACAGTCAAAAAGCTAAAGAAAAAACATAACAAACTAAATATACACAGACAAGCTGTGACCTACAGAATTCTACAGCTTTAAATTCAAGAATTAAGTATTAAACAATCCATAACACACACACACACAATCACACACACTCATACTCGCACATGCACACAAATGACCCAATAGCAAGCATGAATCTAGAATACTCATTTTCAGCCCGAGCAGAGATTTATCTGCTGCTTACATGTCTGAATTTACACTTGCTGTACTATCCATATTTTATTAATAATTTTAGTTCCCTTTTTAGTATATCTAAGAGAAATTTTGTAACCTCAATCCATTCGTGACTACACATGTTAGTGGTGTTTAGGAATTTCCACAGTTCAGAAATTTTGAAAATATTCTTTCTTTGAAGTGGCTATGCTTTTCAGCACGGGATATGCTGGGATTTGCCGTTCTGCTTGCCGTCACAATTACTCCTATCACAGTCTATGCACAGATGCTCAACGCGGCTAACCATTACTGGCAGGTTATACTGGCAGCTCATACAAATGAATCATCATTGGCTCATGATCACCTTGACTCCCTAGATTATTGGAATGGCCCAGCTGGGCAAGCCTGAAGTCTAGCTAACGAGGGGGTTTGGGTTTTGTGTTTCTCTCTCTCTCTCTCTCTCTCTCTCTCTCTCTCTCTCTCCTCTCTCTCACTCTCTCCTCTCTCTCCTCTCCATCCCCTCTCTCTCTCTCTCTCTCTCTCTCTCTCTCTCTCTCTCTCTCTCTCTCTCTCTCTCTCTCTCTCTCTCTCTGTGTGTGTGTGTGTGTGTGTGTGTGTTGGTGATTTCATTATTATTCCTGCTAGCTTTGACACAAAGTTCACAGCATTTCATACAGCTGTCTTTTAAAATGTGTACTTTAAGCTTAAAATATTTATTGAAATCTTTGCTCTTCTGACTAATAAAAAAGATGGTGTTGTTTACATAGCATGTAAGGGACCCATTCAGTGTAGAATTTAAGACTTTGAAATCCATTCTTAAAGGGAGCATTGCATTCTCCTATGATCTGCTGTAACGACTGCTAATGAATAGCATCAGTCCAGCTGCTTACTGTGAAATTGCCACTCTTGTGCCATGCCTACAATAAACTAAGGAACACAAAGACCGTCATTAAAGCTGAAGAGAAATTCTATTTTTGATTGATCCAATCTATCTAATAGCAGCTATGTAGCAAAGTAAACATCATTAGTGAGCTTTTCAAACTATATTCACATTTTTTCTACCTTTTCCCCACCCCATTTCACAGAGTTTCGGAGGACCAGTTTACTCTTATATTTAAATTGTCAATCTATAATTCACTGGGCCATTCGCATCCAGAGGACATGTGCGGGGCATTTAGCCTTTGCTATCACACTCTAAAATCACAGTGAAAGAGAAATAGGAAAGGAGAATGTTCCCATTAGAAGGAAATATGCAATGTTCGTAGTCTTTGGATTGTGAGGATCCATTAGTAATAAGATACATGTAACCATTTGAATTAACCAACAGAGAGCCAAGATATTATAGGAAGTCCTCAATGAATTTGGTTTGTGGAATATTTTATTGGTTTAATTTTCTAAAATCTTTTAAAAAATATAATGCAGGTAACCTCTCAGTGTCTTTTGATAAATTGAATGGCAGGTATCACCTCCAATAGACTGTTCAAAACTATAGATTTATAGTTTTTTTTTCCCATTTCTATGTCTGATTCTATGCATTAGTTTCTAAGACATGGCAGTATACAGTGTGTATGCATATGGCAGGGGAGCTGCAATTGTAGTGTGTGCACATACACATTTATCTAGGTCTGTATTTGGGTGTGTGGGTGCAGGTGCATTTTCCACTGAAGGTGTAAGAAAATCATAGGATGAATTCAATTGTGGGTTCTTGCCTTCTTGTTGTGATATGACCACTTTGCTGGAGCACTGTCCTCCAGGTACTGTTGGCGCTTCTGGTGATTTTCCTGTCTATTACTCCCAAATCACATTAGGAGCACTTTGCTTACTTAGATTTGCTTCCATGTCTGGTTTTTGCATCAGTTCCGGGGATTCTATGTAAGGCCCCAGGCTTAAGTAACAAGGACTCTACCCACTGAACCATCTTGCCTATTATTTTGTTGTTTTATATTTTTACATTTGCAACTGTTGTTGGCATTTTTTTTTATTGCTGTCTCTTTTATTTCAGAATCTGTTCCCTTTGGTCATCTCTTGTCTTATTACTCCATACACTTTGCCTCGGTAATATACTTTATTAATACTAAAATTCTCAGCATAATGATTTTGATCTATATTTTAAGCCTTATATTCTTAGTTTTAAATAATCAACTGAGAACCCATTAAGAAAATTCACACACACACACACACACACACAGACAGACACAAACCCCAACACCATTTTCCATTATCCTTGACCCCCCCCCACACATCTTTATTTATTTTCTCATTCATGATCATTTAGAAACAATGTGAAGCATCCAGGACTATTAGGAAACCTTGGTCACACTACTGATTCCTCCTGTTTTTCAGGTCTCTCCATCTACATGCCAAGTAAGTCACTAAACAAATAAGAATCTTCTGTGTTACTCCACACAATACAAAAGCCAATTTACCCCTCATCTTGTAAAAGATCAACAGTGACTTTAGTACATGATAGCAGAAGAGCGCACCTGCTATCTTGGTCCAGCCACCCTATAACTCAGGCCATATCATGCATCTAAACCTTGCCTCTCATTTTGATATTTTTATTTTACTGTAACAGTTCAAGGCCTTGCTATCTCCCAACTCCCTTAGGACACAATTCTAATAAATTCTTATGGATTTTAAGGTTCTGCCCTAGTTTATCTTCTTATATTTTACTATTTTTAGTTTCATAGTGTACAAGTCAGGCATAACTTAATTTCTGCCAGAAAAACTTTCATTTTATGGCCCTAGTTTTTGACAGCCATATTCAAGTGGAGCACCTGAAGCTTTTCTATCTTTCATTTCTCTACATGTTTACTAAATCTCTGAGTAGACAGATAACTCCCCCAAAGTCCTAATAAGTTACAGGGACTAAAACAACTATGTTTTCTATATATCTGATTTTCCCAACCTGTTGGATTTCAACTAGCACAACATGTGACACCATTCCTGAATGTTTCTAGGTTTCTTGGAGTGACAAATAATCATGATTGTAATTTTCATGGGATTTGGAATCACCACGGAAGTGAATCAGTGAGCAATATATGACGAATCATGTAGATTGAGTTAGTACTTGTATAAGGATGCTTTTGAATCTGGACAATACCTTTGTATGAGTCCCGCCTGGACTGAAGAAAACAAATAGCACTCCGAACCCAGGCATTCGTCACTTCCTGCTTCCCAACTTCACATCTATCGTCCCAATAAACATATGCTAGCATGCAGGTGTGCCATATGCTAGCATGCAGGTGTGCCATATGCTAGCATGCAGGTGTGCCATATGCTAGCATGCAGGTGTGCCATATGCTAGCATGCAGGTGTGCCATATGCTAGCATGCAGGTGTGCCATATGCTAGCATGCAGGTGTGCATGCACGAATATGTATGGCCATCATCACAGGCTTGGTAGTATTTGTTCAACAAATATATTTTGGATTTGTACCTTTTTCTATAGATTATCGTTTTCCCATGAGCTATGTTTTAGCATTTTATTCTGCTCTGATCCTATAGATCTTATATTTAAACGTGATAACTTTTCCTGATATAACTGTTTTTCTTTGTCACCATATATATGCATATATGCGTCATTATCTGTCATCATAAACATATGACACACATATAAATATATTGTTGTATCACATATAGTGCGTATATATGACTATATATGTAAATATGATATATGATTTTATACTTATCAATATGATGTAAAATCAGGAAAAATCCAGTTTTACATTCTTTCAAGATATAAAGATATGATATTTTATTGTCTTTGCAAATCTCTGTTATGCCAGAGATAATGCATTTAAGTTCAACTGCCATGGGTTTATCAGTTTTAACGTTACCTTAATATGTAACATAATCACATAAGAAACATTGTTATTAGTTTTAATATGTGAATGATTACATTGAAACAAAGTATGAAATCTTAAAACATGACACAATCTGTAATGGCAATATTAATTTCCAGAGCTACCATTCTTTTTTCTTTATCACAGTTACATAAACATATAGCGAGGTCAAATGGACTAAAGTTGAATGTGACCTATTTTGGGGAAGATTGATTCTCTTCATTGATTTTTTTCATACGTATTTTCATATATCAAAGTCCAGTTTTTCTATAGAATAAACATATGTAGTAGATATAGAAAATTGGTTACTAAATTCAGTGTATAAGAGCGTTTTGCTATTCCAGGTCAATCATCACTTATAAATGACTGTTCATATATGTATGGGATAAAACTTTCAGTCTGGCATTTATTAAACTTCTGTAAATTTTAGCAAGAAAACAATTGCATCATTCCACAGCAGTGACTTCATAATAAACATCTATGCTGCAACAGTTTTAGAGCTATAACCTAGAATACTTTTATAAACACTAGTAAAATTATCATTCAGCAGTTGACAATACAGATGATGTTTATGATCATGACAGTCAATCATTGTTCTTACTCAACACTTTTCTCTATTTTATTTTGCTCCCAGAAGGAGGTTTGAAAACAAATTGGTATATTTTTTTTCTTCCACAAGCATAAGAACAAGATAGCTATGATTTCATATGTATATCCTAGGTGTGTACGGAAACATCTGCAATTTATAGAATATCCCTCACAACGAAGAATTATCAAACTCAAAATCGCAACACGGACAAGGCTGAGAAACTTTCACATGCCATTGACACACAAGTTCCATTAGACATCAGAGGCTATTATATTCCTGGCCTCAAGAAAAAGCCCATCTTTACCAAATTTATCATGTATATTATTTCATATTTTAGTCTTTACTGACATCTCTATGTTATTTCTTGCCACATGACTCCCTGATTTTGAATTAGTTACTGAATGCATAAGCTATATATGCATCCATCATCATAAGCTAAGACACAGAGGTGACACCTTCCAACTAAAAATGTCTTTCTCATGGAAATGGATCAATTAATAAAATGTTTGCCACATATACATGAGGACAAGTGTTTTGATTTTAACAAGCATGTAAAATGTTGAGTACGATAAAGTGTGGCCATTTTTGTACTGCTTGGGAGATACGTATAGTGATCCCTAATAAATCAACTTAACCAAATCACTGAGTTACACATTCATAGAGAGATCATTTTTAAAAATCAGGTGAAGAGTGACAGAGAAAGAGCTCTGACATCACTCTCAAGCTTATATATGCAGGCAAAAGTGTAAGTACTCTCACACAGTGAACATTCATGCAAACCTTCTATTGTAAATAAAAAACAAAATACAAAACACCAAGAGAGATGTCCAAGCTTACTAAAATGGCCCAGCATTTACCACCTGGCTCTCTCTCTCTTCTTCGGGTATTCACCAGGGATTTGGGATGGCTCCATCATCATAAGGAGCTCCAATCTAAAGGAGTTCTTGGGTCACTGAGGCTAGAAAAAGAATGTGAAGCAACATATGCCTAGCTATGATTTCCTCTGTCCCTCGTATGACATCTATCTTCATCCATATTGATCACATATGCTTGGCCAAACAACTAGAAGATTCTTGTCTAAGTTCAAAGGTATTTTTTTTCCTTAAAGAAAAAGAAGAAAGTCTCAATAGCAGTTCTACCTTATCTATCTCATACTCTTTTCCTTATTTCCTGTCCAAACTCATGTTTAACATTTTATTTTTGTTGGATAAATCATATTGTAGACTAAGCCATTTTGGTTTACTTACCCATGCTCTTGTTTGATTGCCTTTCTTTTGAGATCTTGTCATAATTTGAAGAACTACATAACAACATTCATACCATGGAACACTCATCATTAGCTCTCTTGTCTCTTCTGAATTGTGTCTATAAAACAGATTAAGTCTTACTGTAGTTAGGTAATTTGCATGCATTAACTGATTTATTTAATTTTTTCTCATGACAGAAATTTTGATTTATCTATACTAGGTAATAAGGTATATGGCAGACAGGATAGAGCTACTTAGCCCTAGCTGGCCTAGGACTCACTCTGCTGTAGAATGGCCTCAAACACTTGACAATTCTCTTGCTTTAGTCTCCAATGTGGTTGGATTACAAGCTTGTGCCACCACACTAATCTTAGAGATTTTCTTGCCTCTGTAGGCAAGTTTCATATGTGCCTCTTCATTATATGAAGAAATAGAATCCCTATCTGTATCACATCATAAAGTATCATACAAAACATAAAAGTCACTCACCTGTCAGAGGTCATGGATAGGGGAATAAAGTGGAAAGAGGAGGGAAGGTGGGAATGGGAAGATAAGAGTGAGGTGATTACAATCAGATGTAATGTGAATACATTATAATAATAATAAAATTTTTAAAGTCATCCTTTATCGATTATTTAAATTATTTCCATCTTAAGGGGATTTTTGTGTGTAGGGGTATTTATTTATTTATTTTGATTTTTTTGTTGAGAAAGGGTTTCACTGTGTGGCCTTGGCTGTCCTGGACTCACTTTGTAGACAAGGCTGGTCTCGAACTCACAGCAATCTACTTGTCTCACTCTCACAGAGTACTGGGATTACAAGAGTGTACCATGATGCCTGGCTTCCATTTTTTAAGTTCTTGATGCCATATATATATTTTTTTAATTCCATTGCAAGGTAAAAAATACAGGTTAAAATCACAGTCAAATTCTTTTTCAACTTCCTTGCTTTTGAGGAACACTGGATCCCTCACTTTTAAGTGCAAACATCTCTCAGCATCATTTGAAGGAAAAAAAAAAAAAAAAGATCATTAGTTGAACCTAATCATGAAATCTAAAACTGAATGAGAAATAATTTCAATTCTTTTCCAAAAGATGAAGCATCTTTTTACATAAATTTGAAAAATATTTACTTCATCAGCATGGCAGAAGTAGACTTGATTTACTAATAAACCAAAACTCTTCTGTCAGGAAGAATAGTCATATAAGTCCATTTAGAGCAAAGTTCACTAGACTCAGGGGATTTCAGTTCTTGCTCCTGTCTTATCATGTTTGCTCAGGTGACTCTAACTTATGGAGTCTTTTCTCAGCATTGTTTTTTTTTTTTCTTTGTTTTGTTTTGTTTTGACACAAAAGCACACATAAGAATGGTTCTCTGATTCACCCCAGTTACAAGAATCAGATGTTTTTTTGATCTAATATCTTATGTTGTTCTGAAAAGAACAATAGATAGTAATTTAGTTTCATGGCTCATAACTTAGAATATATTTTCTGGAGATAGCACAGCTGTTCCTGAATAGTTTCCAAATAATATTATTTTTACTATGTTAACAAAAGTAGGAGAAAAATGAAATTTAATCTAATTTTAAAGAATTTAGGTATATGAAAGTTATATGATAATTCTTTAATTCAAAAATCCTGATGGTACTTACTTTTAATAAATTGACCCTATATTTTTAAGTTATTTATTATTTAATAAGGACTGTATTTCAATGTTTGGTTTATATGTTTATGACAGCATCTTGCTACCCTAGGTTGGCCTCAAACTACATAGTTTTTGGCTTTAGCTTCTTGAGTGCTGGGATTATAACACAACACACCCAACTCCTAAATATTGAATTTTGACTTTACTCCGATGAGTGATATGCAGTTCAGTCCTGTCTTAAGAATCCGTGGCTGCAAAATGAACCACTGCTTCTCATCAGCCGAAGAAACAGGAAGAGAGAAATTGACAAGCACAGCATGCCGTGCTCTTTACAAGGCTGCAGGGATTGGCTGAATTCCAATTTGTGTTGCCCATACACTCACTGGAACGCGGTCAAACTCCCAGTGGCCAGCCCCTCAAAGAAAACTGTACCACCTCCAGAGCAATCGATTGTTGAGAGCCACACTTCGGCGTCCTTACCACAATTTTTCAAGAGTTCTTTTCAGCCTATCAAGTCTCATCTGTATCAGCTGTACCCTCTTCCCCTGTAGCCTGTCATGGCCGTCTTGCAAGGAGGAAGTGATCTAAGTTCGGTGGTCAGAGTTCATGCCTGAAGTGCTCCCTAGTAGCTTTCTGTTTAGGTTATTACTTTTTGTGGGGTTTAGGGGGAGGTGGGGATGGAGCTCTGGCTTGTCACAGAAGCCTTCTATTTCCCTCGGTCAACTGCATGTGTTTTGTTATCGATACAGCTGCAGAAGTAGCCTCCTCACCCTTTACAGTCAGAAGGAGCACAGACCATAGACTTCCACATAGTGTTTGGCAACCAAATAGACAAAGAACATCGACAAAGTGTCTATCTGGAATCAACATGTGCCAGAGACCTCAGCATGTCAGTACACGCTGATGGTGTCAGTACAGATCACGAACATCAATGGGGCTCTCTGCCACAACACAGGCCAAGGACATCAACGTGGTCTCAGTCTGGAGCACAGACCACAGAGATCCATATTAAGAGGATTTTCAACCTACCATATTTTCATTTTCCAATGAAATTGGAATCCTCTCCCATAAAAATCAAAGGGCATCTAAATGCAACTAAAAGGCCACAGTGATCAGAAGTAAGAATTCTAGGACTGAATTGTGCCTCCAAAGAATACTGTGCTTAGATAACTAAATGAAATTTAATAAATATAGTGGTATTGATATTTTGTAAGACATATCCATTTCTGAAATCCCAAATAATTTATAGTCAAGAGGTCTCTCCTGTTTCCTCTTAAGCCTTTGGCAAAGGAAGAAAAACTTATCAGATTTTTGTTTTGTTTTGTTTTCTAAACTTGACAGGCTTCACAGGGGTCTGAAGCAGGAGGCCGACTTTGGAGTGGGATTTCAAAACCTTTTTATTAAATACAGTGCTTGTTCAAATGTTTCCCAAGTTCCTTATGAATGTAACTCCTCAGTAAATATTAAACAATCAATAAACTGTTAACTTTTTCTCTTTCTTCTCTCTCCTGTGAATCAGATGCAAGGGTTCCTTGAACCTTGCTCTCAGAAGCTACAGGTTTGGGCTCTCTCTTCATTTGGAAGTCTTTGCCAACTGCCTTTTATCAAAAGCTGAAAAACCTGCGGAGACATATGTGTGAGCTCTTACAACAGTACAAATATCAAGTGCTGTTCTTTACTCTAAGGTTTCTCTGAGTTAGCTCTCCATCCTGCATGGTCCCTGCAGATAATATCCCATTGCAGAGAGCTTATTATCTCATATCATTCTTATTAACTTAAATATGCTATTAGGGAAGCTAAAAGAAAGGGGACATGGATAGAGTTATTTTTTCAATTTGTGTCACTTGGAATAAAATTGGAATAGAGAAAATGGTAGTGTTCTTACGTGATCCTATATTAATTTTTCAATGAATATGGTAAATTACACTTTGAAATTGATTTTTAAATACTTTATTTAATCTGCACTTATATTTTACTTTTGTCTTTACTTGAAGAATAAATCACATTACAGTGGGCAATTTTTCTCTAAAAGGATAAAGAGAAAATATTTATGCTTTCTATGTTACATAGTTATTACCATATAATTATTCTTTTTGTTTTGTTTTTGTTTGCATTTAATATTTTAAAAATATAATTAATATTCTAACTAGTAGGCCACACAAATATATATGTCTGGTGAATATAGACCTCCAGTCACAAATCGATAATTATTAACTTAGAAACTGCAAATAGCTTAGTATAAACATTATAGGAATGACAATGAAGAGAAATTGAGAAACTAGGAAAATATAAATTTTCATTTCACTGTTTCTATGTTGTAGGACTTCGCATTTTTGACATTGAAATAAATACTAAATGATGTACAGATTTTTACACATACTAAAGTGTGCAGTCTCTAACATTGTACCCAATGATAATTTGCAGTCTGACATTTAAGTTCAGTGATAACCCCGTTTCTTGGAATTTGGACTGATTTTGATATTTCCCAATGTACACAGAGGCACAAAAAGACAGATGCCGATTCTGAAATTAGGCAGCAAAGAAAAGGACACTGGAATCTGATATAGATCTTTTGTGCTTTCTCTGAGAGTTGGTGGAAGCCAGCAGCCATGCTGTTGAGACATCTAGAGACAGGACTGTGTCACGGAACTGTATCTCCAGCTGAAAGTTCGCAGAGTTTTGCCTTGTCAGAGCCAATGAGTGGAGACTTGGCCGTTTCCATTTCCACATCAACCTCTGGAATGGTGACTGCACTGTGATAGTTAACTTCATCCTTAACTCGTCATTGAATCTTAAAGTAGTCAAACAGTACCCTAGATGTTTAAGAGTGATTTCCCTCCTTTGGTTTATTTATTTGGCACTTCCTAAAAAACATGCTAACATTCAAATCAATTGACTATGAGAAAAGCAGATCACTTAGTCTTTCAGTTAAAGGCCTTGAAAGAATAAATCCTGCTTTTCTGAAGTAAGAAGGAATTCTCCCAGAAATTGAATTTGCTGAATGAGTTACCCTATGTCTGTCCAGTTCAATCAAACAAAAGTCTTTTTTTTTTTTTTTTCTGTTTGCATGTATACATATGGTTGACCTATCCCATCGGTGTAGTCAAAGAAGCTTGGACTTAGAAAAGTGCAGTGAGGCCCACAGTGTTTGCATCAGTATTGAACTTTGCTTGACCTTCTGGTTGAGATCAAGTTCAGGAGTGAATATATGCTTTTTCATCTCATTAACCCTCCAGTTAGCATATCAATTATTTATACATAGCATTTATATTTCTATAGTGGCATGTGTCAAGTAATATAGAAATGATAACAGTAGGATATTTTTATTATTTATACATAGCATTTATATTTCTATAGTGGCATGTGTCAAGTAATATAGAAATGATAACAGTAGGATATTTTTAGGGTGTGTGTAAAGACAATACAGTACAGGAGGCAGAGGCAGGAGGGTCACTGTGACTTTGAGTCCAACCTGGTGTCTACAAAGCAAATCTAGGACAGCCAAGGCTACGCAGAGAAACCCTGCCTCAGAAAACCAAAAACAAACCAAAACAAAAAGACAACACAGTATATAGCCAAATGATTTAATACATTTCGAGGAGATTTGGGAAATAGATCACACACACACACACACACACATATACACACACATACACTTCTTTTTTGTTTATTTTTAA
This sequence comes from Acomys russatus, assembly GCF_903995435.1. Lineage (NCBI taxonomy): Eukaryota > Metazoa > Chordata > Mammalia > Rodentia > Muridae > Acomys > Acomys russatus. Next base: position 49,167,731 of record NC_067158.1, read on the forward strand.
TTTCTCTGGAAAATTCTCAAAGAGCAGAGGTCCCATATGACAGACTAACAGGATGTTGATAATATGAAGTTGCAGCAGCCAAGTTGCACCTGGATTTCTGATCCAAAAGAAAATGTGATATTCTAAGTGTTTTCAGTTTTATCTGCCAATTTCTATACTAATGTGTCACATAGAGAGAAATAGTTAGCACGTCTATGCTTATATGAATGTATAGCTCCAGATTAGTTTTCTAAATGTTTACTCTTTTCATTCTTTTTAAAATTAAACCATAATGACATGATGTCCCCCTTTCCCTTTCCTCCTCCTAACCTTTGATGTTCCCTGATCTTGCTCACTTGCAAATTCATGCTCATGATATTTTTATCTGTTATTTCAAACTTATGTCCTGACAAATATTGTATTCTTTTTTGTTGGGAAAGTATATGATCAAACTATACCTTCCTTTAGTGTTTGTAACTTGGGCCAAGACCTAGCGATATAGATTAACAATTTAGTGTGAAAATGGAAGAAACTTTCTTTTTCAAAATTTCATGCATGAACAAAGTGAAATAAGGTCGTATCTACTCCCCATTTTCTCCACTGACACTGAGGTCATTTGAATGAGAATAGTCCCCTCAAGTCCCAAGGTTTCAACACTTGGTCCCCAGTTGGTGACTAATGTGTGAAAAGATTAGTTGCTGTGGCCCTTTTGGAGGAAGTCTATAGCTGTCAATGGGCCTTGAAGTTTCAAAGGTCTTTCGCAAGTCTCTCACTCTGTCTCTCTCCTCCTCTCTCTTGTCTCTCTCTGTCACTCTGGTGTGTGTGTGTGTGTGTGTGTGTGTGTGTGTGTGTGTGTGTGTGTGTGTGTTTCTTCTACTTGGGGACCAAGACTTGAGTTCTAACTGAAACAGCATGCACAGGGCCTGCATGGGTTGGCTCCAGATCTTCTGCATATATGTATATTATGGTGTGTGCGTGTCTTTTTTAAATTTGATTTCTGAGTAAACTAATGGAATGGGTGGGTCTCTGATTTTTATGTTTCTTCTGCTCCTTTCTTTCTGTTGGTTTGTCTTGTCCAACTCCAAAGTAATAATTTTTGCTTTTATCTTATTGTATTTTATATTGCTATATTCAAAATGAATAAATGAATGAATGAAAATCCAGCCTCTAGGGTAAATGCTAAAAGCTGAAATGCCACTTATACCTGCTGGGAGAGGGAAAATCAGTATCCTTTGATAGAATGACACTGGATATGTGAATCTTTTCAGGGCACTCCCCATGGCCAGTAGTAAAAGTTTTTTTTGTATGCTATTATTTGGTTATAATTAACAAGGGAGTTGTTTGTTTGCTTTACATTTGTGGGGTTTTTGTTTTCGTTTTCGTTTTTGTTTTTTTGAGATAGTGTTTTTCTGTGTAGCCTTAAATGTTGTTAAAATTGAATATGTCCATCTCAACCAGGCACCTAATTTAGCAGTGTCATCTATGTAGTTCTGGCTTTAGGGTAATGATGGATACTTGAGTAAAGGGTCTGTGGAATCTGCCTCCCTGGTGAAGGAGACCAACAGAGGCCGGGTAACACCATCATGAATGCCTGCAAAACCGATGCCTGAAATTGAAGTCCGAATTGCATTCAAGATTTTGAGATTGTAGAGATGCCAGAATCATGGAGTGTTTGTCAAGAACAGCATCACACAGGAAGTGGAAACATCCACAATGACAAGAGTTATGTTGTAGTCAACAAAGCCAAAGGTGTAGGCATCTAAGTCCTGTGATATCTGACATGGGTTTACAGGATTTGGGTTTTGTCTTGTTGTGTTTCAATATTCCATTGGTCCTATATTTTCTCAATATGCCTTAGTTCTAGTTTCTGTTTTGGAATGGCAGTGCCTATTCTGTGTTATTATGTGTTGGAAGTTACTGGCGTCTCTGCAACCTCTACAGCCAGCCAATTAACAATCTATGAAAGAAAGAAGGTTTTTCGATTTAACACTACTGAGTAACCAGTGTTGCTTACTTAGAGAATAAGACCCACAGTAGTTTCTTTTAGGCACAGGATAATTTGGTGAAAATTCTTTGTGCACAAAAAAAGCTTAAGATATAAATACGTTAAAATCTTTGTAAAGTACATGTGACAACTTCCATAAAGATGCGTTCTACAGGTTGACTACATGTGACACCTTTCATAAAGATAGATTCTATTGATTGGCAAGCTCAGAACAAAGATTTTGGGGAGAAACACAGATAGTGCAAAGATCCCCAGGCTATTACCATTATCATTTAAATGTCTTCTGGACAGATGACATACTACACATCCCTTCCACTGAATAAACAACCTGTGTGTTTAACATCCCTGTTTTTTTTAGTGATTATCTATGAATAGAAAGCTGTCAATGCCTCCTACAGAAAGCATAAATTTTGTTCTTGATTTTACAAGGGGCAACAATTAAGAGATTGCCTTGAGTATCAGCATTAACTTTGAATCTTGGATGTTTAATAATTAGTTGGGCTAAACGACTATGGAGATTTTGAAAATGAATTCATTGTACATTCCGTTATCATATGGTTATAAACTTATGGAAACAAAGAAGTGGAATGTGGCAGTTTGAATGACGATGGGCTTGTAGCCTCATGTGTTTGAGTATTTGGACCCCATTGGTAGAACAGTTTATAAAGGATCAAGACGTGTGGACTGCTTTGAAGAGGTGTGTCATCAGGATGGCCTTATGGTGTTGCAGACTCACACCTTTCCCAGTATTCTGTCTGTCTCTGTCTTTCTTTCTGTCTCTTTGCCTCTGTGTCTCTCTATTGTTCTGTCTCTCTCTGGTTCTCTGTTCTCTCTTCTCTTCTTCTTCTTCTTCTTCTTCTTCTTCTTCTTCTTCTTCTTCTTCTTCTTCTTCTTCTTCTTTTCTCTCTCTCTTTCTCTCTCTCTCTTCCTCCCTCCCTCCCTCCCTCCCTCCATATTACTTATAAATCAAGATGTGAACTCTCAGGAGCTCATGATATCATGCTTTCATTTGGCCTTCATGACCTCTAAACCTCTGAAATTGTGAGTTCAAATTAACATTTTCTTTTTTTATTCGTTGTCTGGGTAATTGGACTGTGTTACAGTTCTAAAAACGTAACAAATAAAATCCCCAACAATGTACACACACACACACACATACACTCACACACAAGATCATGCCAGTGTGCACCTATCACTGTGTGTCTGTGTGTCTATGTGTCTGTGTGTCTGTGTCTCTCTGTGTGAATCCACTTAGTTTTATTAGTTCTTCCAACACATGCATAAGAGTATAACATTTTGCTGCATTATGTGTAGCACCTCAGTAAATATACCAATAAAGAGGAATGAGTATCTAAACCTTAGCAGCTATAAACTACCAGTAGGTCCTCAATAAGGGTTGGGGCCTAGAGAACACAGCACAATTTGTGTTGAATTTTGGTTGGCTTGGTCTGTTGCATGTTATGTTTAAGTAGCCACAGTTTCTGTTGGTGTATAAGTGATTACCCACATCATATGCATAAAAACCCAAAACAAACACAAACAAAAACCCATACAGCATTTATTAGCTGCCTACTCATGTTCTGACTTTCATGGTTAGTTTCAATGTGTATTTTTAGCAACTATATATTTAAATATTTTAAATCAATTAGCAGTATCTTGATTAGTTTGAATTGTTATGAACTATAACCAATAAGCACTAAAGGTCTTTATCATACTGTGGATTCATTATTTTGCTTTCCCTCATTATAAAATATGGACTCTATACATAAAATATAGAATAAAGTGGCATGCACTGTCATTTTAGATGTGACTTTTGAGAATTGACTCCTTTGTAGAAACTGTGCTATTACCACTGTGGTGCACAGTAAAGTGTTTACTTGGTAATCATAACAATACTAGCCACAATTAGAATGACTCAAAGCATCTAAGCTTGTGAAGAAGCCTCAAAGTCATATCTTTATGCATTCATTCTGTCAATATTTTTGTATGGAATCAGTGAATGATATTAAGTATAGAGCTATAAGAAATTATTTAGAAGGTAATTAAAGTACTTTTCATATAGCTCAGCATCTAATACTTTAAAATAGTATAGGATGCAAGCCATAAGGTTTTGAGTAGGACTTTGCCTGTGGCCCTGGAATTCTTGAAAAGAGTCTCCAGAGAAAACATAGGCTGTTTGGTGTTCTTCAGAAATAGTCATTAGTTTATGCTTGACCAATTTTGGCATTACAGTGAAATAAAACTATGTACCAGTAATAATTGCAATTTGATTTGTATCTGTTACTGGAGTGGTGACATGAGGCAAGATAATCTCTTGAAATGTTGGAAAATATCAATGAAAAGCGACAGCTCCCAGAGACCCTTAAGTGTCAAGAACTCAGAGGAAACAATTGCTTGCTGTGAACTGTGTTGCTATGCAACACAGCTTTTCAGTAGGCTAGGTATATTCACTGAATATTTAACATCACAAATTTCAATTTATGGTAAATTTATGAGGTTGTAATCACATGGAAAGGACATAAATATCTGTATTCTAAAATATCTTCTTGCAAGTAAGTCTAGTGTTTTCTTTCAGGCTTACTTAGAAGTAGTCTAATTTCTATCCCTATCATTCATGCCATTGTTCTTGTTGATTAATAAAAATAACCATTGAGGAGTGTGAGAAAAATATTTAGAAATCTTGATATGTTAGTCTCATAGAGACTAAATCTCTCCACTTAAACATTCACCAGAAAAAAAAAGTGAGTTTAAAAATTTTTTAAAACAAAATAAAACAAAACCCATGAATATCTTGAAGACACAGCATTAATAGTATCAAGGGAATTCAAACTTTTTAATTCCTTGATGTGTGTTACAAAGCTAATGATAGTATATATGGTAGATATACATATAGCTAGAAAATATGAACACCAAAACTTATGGTGTACATTTTACACCTAAACTATGTCACATATGAACTTGCTGTCTGCCAGGCAATTATTTTTAGATTCAAGTGGGATAGTGTGCTTGTTTAGTTCTGCAGTTCATTGTTTGCCACTCCGCTTGGTTAATACACAAAGGCATATCTTCCAGCCTGTCCTGTATCAGTTACCAGTAGAATTTCTTCTCATCTTTTATGTTTTATGCATCAAATGCTTTAGAACCCAAGCAGAGAAGACAGATACCATCTAGAGCAATCCTGTCAGAAACACCATCATTTGCATGGACACACTCGGCAGTGTGGGTGTCAGTTCTACTTTGTTTTCTCTCTGCTCTCTATTTCACATATCCTTTTACTCAGTGTTTTTTGAGCACTTCAACTGCTCTCATCTTCAGGTGCTGGAAAGGCTTATGTTGGAACATGTCTGGCAGCTGTGTCTATTCTCCCAAGACCCCTGAGGACTTGATTCATCAGCAGTTCGATCATTCTGCCTGACAAGTAATACCAAAAGAAAGATATTGAAAATTTGGGTACAACTGGATCGCCATGATTAGGGAAGAATAAATCCAATTACCTTTCAGTTAAAAAAGATTTAACCAACTGCCTTATTTTTCAGTGTTTAAAGATGAAATCTTCTAAGTGAGAAACCTGGATTATTTCTTTACAGTATATCAACCTTTATTTGTTGAAAACCATTAGATGAATTAAATTTAGTATATTTGAAAGACTGTGTAAGAACATATTGTACTCCAAATCACTGAAAGTACAGAGAGTTGCTACGGGAAAATATTTGCAGAAAAATTTGCAATAAACATTGAGGCACAGAAATGGCTACTTTGGTTATATCTTAGAGTCTACTTTTCCATCATATATGAGCTGTTTGCAACTCATGATTGGCTGAAGGCTTAGGTACTGATCAACTACTGTGCTGGTTCATTTAATGTCAACTAGACATAAGCAAGAGTCATCTGAGAGTAGGGAATTTCAAATAAGAAAATCCTCCATAAGGTCAGGCTGTAGTCATACCAGTAGGACATTTTCTTAATGTGACTGAATGATTGAATGTGGGCAGGGTAGTGTCACCCCTAGGCTGACAGTCTTGAATTCCTTGGAATAAACATAGTGTATTTCTTAAACTCCATCTTGGAAACTACCCCAAGCAGGAAAATGTACTTTAACAATGTTTCACTGAATATTGTTGTCTGAAGTAATAAAAAAGGAATGAAATGACTATTTCCATGGTAACATGACAGCATCAAACAGTGTAAGAAAGAACTCTCAGAACCTTACAAAAGCATCAATCTGATTTTGGAAGAGAATACATAAAGATGAATCTGCTTGTCCAACAATAGCTGGTGGCATATTAATTTACTGCTGGCAAAAAAAAAAAAAAAAAAACCATGTGTCACAACAAGTTTAAAAATATGTCACTGTGCCCCAGCCAAGGCTGAAGGAGTGGCCTGAAGAAATCATGATGAACAAATATGTGGGAGAGAGATGAAGGGAAATAAAGCCTGTCCTGGAGAGATGGGAGAGTAAGAGAGATGAAGGGCTTTGCACACTGAAGAAAAGTGGAGCTGGATATTCAATGGTGTGATGGACTGTGGGCTCAATTTTCTTAGCAAATATATTTTATTACAAACTTATTAACCAAGAGTACCTCACTGATAACCTGACTAAGCTAAACAATAAAAAAGAAGACTAAAGAATACAATAATGAAATAGTAAGGATATCAGTTCCGAGGAATGATTCTCCTGGTGTAATCAGCAGGATTTCTTCTGCTGGAACCTGGAGAACCAGAACCCGGACCTCAGCAGGAGCCCAGAGCCTTAAATTCTTCCCTTGAGCTGGTCTCTCTAGGAGCATCTTTAAGTGGGGCAACGAACAGCCAAAACCATCCGAAGTCTCCAAAGGCCCTGCCTCCTGTTTTTGGCTCACATTTATACCTCCTCTCAGAATTCGTTCAAGGATGTTTTTCAGCTGGTTAACAACCAATCTGCCCCGCATGGTGGTTCAACTTCTAAGGGGATAAACATCACCTGCTCTCTCACAAGTCTTTTTCTCATCCCCCATTTATGATCTAAACAAAAAACATGTTTATCTCTCCTTCAATGGACACTACTATGCATATCATATTTGAATATGAGGATACTGGGCAAGCACCTTGAGGCAATTCTGATATCCTGGCCAGGGCAGCTGCTGGGAGCCATGTCTCTGTCTATGTTTCTGCTGTAGCTGGTCTCTGTGTTGATGTCTGTGGCCCTGGTTAGCATAAAAAGCCTTTTATTCAGAAATCCAGGGTTTGGGCTGCCACCTGAGGCAATATTGATGTCTGAGAGCCCCAGGGAGACATGCTGGCCTGAGTAGTCTGAGGTAATGGTGACACAAACCCACGTTGCTGCTGGTGGCTAGGCCCAGGTCCATAGTCCTGATTCAGCTGGGACATTTGTCAAATGCCTGTATCCCTAGTTGCTGAAAGCCATTCGGAGGTTCCTTGATCTGGGATGCTGCCTGAGAGCTGACCCTATCCCTTGCCTGAGCAGAATGGGAGAGCTAGTTTTGGTGGCTTGGATTTGGCAGAGCTGACCCAGATAGCCTGAGTGCTGGAGAGCTTGTAGTACCCTTCACCTGCTGTAAGTTGGCACAGGTGAGAAAGAGATGCCCTTCCTCCACCAAATCCCCCATCCCTCACTGCCTGAAGCGGGCAGGAAAGCAAGCACTCACCTTGCCTGGACAGCACAGTAGAATTGACCCTGGTGGCAGGGGTGCTGGTGACTCAGGCCAGAGGATGTGAGCACTGGAGAGCTGGCTCTGTCACTAGTCTGCTGTGAAGAGGCCTGAATGAGGGAGAGCTAGCATCCCTTTCTAACTTGCTTGTCACCACCTGTGGTAAGTGGGAGAACTAGGCCTAATGTCATAAGAGCAGGAGAGCTGTCCCTGCCCCTCAATAGCGGCAGCACTCAGCAGAGTGGCCCATGTATCTTTTCTAGGCAGCACCGCAGGCCTGGCCTTGGTGGCCAAGGTGCAGTTGAGCCACCCAGAGGGAAAGAGAACTAGAAAGCAAGTGGTGACACTTGCAGGCTTCAGTCCTGGATGAACTAGCTGAGGTACTTCGCCCTGCGGGGTGGGTGTAGGGGAGTGTTGATCTGATCAACTCAGCTATTACCTAGGCACAGATCCAGGACTTTAAGTAGGCCCAGCCCACATCTTCCTCATCTATGAACTGCTAGGAATTGTGAAGGGGTTAACCCTACAGAACCAAAGCTGAAGGATCTCCTTGGCACAGGGAAATAACAAGATAAATTAGAAGAATTCTGTTGAGAATACAATATTGATAATATAACAGAAGCCAGAGGCCTCAAACAAGATCAATGACTCGATGCAATGAACATTTTCAAGAAGAGATATGTGGACAAAAAGGTGTACTCTGTTACATGATGTGACATACTGCAGCTTCATGATAAGATGCTTTTGCTTTGCTTTCTTTTGTTTTTTGTTTTTTTTTTAAGTATTTTTGGAGGAAGTTGTGAGTGTGGAGAGCAGATATGAAAAGACAGGGACATGAATGGGATATGACATCCACAAAGAATCAAGAAAAAGTTTTCAAAAATGTCCCCAAAGTAAAATATTTATAAAGTTAATTTCAAAGTACAATTATAATAAAAAGATTTGAAATAGAAATATTTTCTTTTGTTGTCAGTATTCCTCACAGAGATAAGGGTCACATTACAAAGTAGGGGATGCATCACAAAAAGTTATTAGTTACAGAGGCAGCAAAGACCTTCAAAGAAACAAAGACAACTGACATTGCCTTGTTTATCAATCATAACAATCATTTAATACTTTGCTGCTGAAACAACCCCATAGAGTTAAAGAACATGGAGAAATCAAGTTGGTACTCAACAGGAAGATTCATACCTAGTATATAGCCTTAATAGAGCTGAATGCTTTTATTTACTGTAGCAGGAAAAAAAAAAGGGAGAAATTAGTTTAAAAGTACAGGAGATTTCCTCCCTGCTCTCTACCTGTCATAGTGCTCAGTGGATGACAAAATACTACTTGTGTGGCAAGGTTAGCTACTGGTATAAGAGTGGTACCTACTGTTGTGAGATTATTAAATACTTTCTTTTTTTTTTTATTTTTTATTTTTTTTTTATTAATTTATTCTTGTTACATCTCAATGTTTATCCCATCCCTTGTATCCTCCCATTCCTCCCCCCCCCCATTTTCCCATTATTCCCCTCCCCTATGACTGTTCCTGAGGGGGATTACCTCCCCCTGTATATGCTCATAGGGTATCAAGTCTCTTCTTGGCTACTTGCTGTCCTTCCTCTGAGTGCCACCAGGTCTCCCCCTCCAGGGGACATGGTCAAATGTGAGGCACCAGAGTATGTGAGAAAGTCGTATCACACTCTCCACTCAACTGTGGAGAATATTCTGACCATTGGCTAGATCTGGGAAGGGGTTTAAAGTTTACCTCCTGTATTGTCCTTGGCTGGTGCCTTAGTTTGAGCGGGACCCCTGGGCCCAAATCTGCCTATCATATTGTTCTACTTGTAGATTTCTAGGACCCTCTGGATCCTTTTATTTTGCTGTTCTCCCATGCGTCTCTCATTTAGAGTCCCAATAGGATGCCTTCCCCTCTGTCCCAGTTTCCTAGTAAGTGAAGGCTTTCGTGGGACATTAAATACTTTCTTATTGAATTGGAGGGAACTGTATGCTTGGTAGTATAATCCTAGACAAAAGTTTATGTTAGAAATTCATAAGCCCTAGAGTATAACGTGCAATTGATATTATGACAAACGGTCATGTTGTCAAATAGCCTTTGAAATATATATGAGTATATATAGAGAGAACATGGCTGTTCTTATCATTGGCTACAGAAACTTCTGTTAGCTGTAAGCAATAGTCAGTAGGGAAAATATAATTGGTTGAAGTATTGACAATAAGCCGGGTGTGATGCACATACCTCTATTCCCAGCATTTGGAGGCAGAGGCAGTGGATTGCTGTAAGGTCAAGGCCAGCCTGGTTTACAAAGCGATTCCAGGACAGCCAGGACCACACAGAGAAACCTTGCCTCGAAGAAAACATCAACAAACAAACAAACAAACAACAACAACAACAACAACAACAACTATTGACAATAAGAAACTGACTACTCAGACCTGAAAACAGACATCTAAATAATCCTACCACCATTTAGGCTTAGGGAACATCATTGAAGCAGAGGTATAAAAATATGTATAAGATTTTGTTGAGAATAGTTTCTGGGCCTTGGAGTCTGATATCTTCTCTTTCTCCACAGTTGAGTGGAGAGTGGGGTCTGACTTTCACACGTACTCTAGTGCCTCATATTTGACCACGTCCCCTGAATGGGGAGGCCTGGTGGCACTCAGAGGAAGGACAGCAGGTTACCAAGAAGAGACTTGATACCCTATGAGCATATACAGGAGGAGGAAGTCCCCCTCAGTCACAGTCATAGGGGAGGGGAGTAAGGGGAAAATGAGAGGGAGGGAAGAATGGGAGGATACAAGGGATGGGATAACCATTGAGATGTAATATGAATAAATTAATAAAATAAAATCTAAAAAATATGTATAAGATGGAGTATGAGGAAGAGTGCTGGGAAATGCTATCTTATTACATAGATATTGCATCCATGAATGCATAGTAGCTGTGGTTTCCTGCAGAACACCTACACTATATAAATCTAGGCAAGGTAGCCTAGATGATCTCCAGACCCCACCTCTTATGGAAGAATTACTCATGGTGAATTGTTTGCTGTGGGTTATCCCACTTAATAGGTGTATTTATGGCTTTGGTAGAGAGTCCCACAGCAGTGCACCTGAGGGAGTACTAACTGAACTTGAGACTTTAAAAAATTGGACACATGAAGTTAGGCAGGATTATGTTGAGGGGAAAATAGGAAGAGTCGGAAGGTAAAATGAGTAGCAGAGATAGTATTTTATTTTATACAGGTATAAGTTTATTTTAAAAAATTTATATATTTAAAAATACCAAATAAATTAATCATCCTTTTGACAAAGAGTTAATAATGATGATCTTCTAAATGATAATATCTCACAAAATAAAAAGCATGAAGTACAACATAAGTGTCCGATTTTCTAATTCAATGATAGGAAATGCTACTAGGTAGTGTGGTGATCCAGTTATTTGGTGGCAGAGAAAATCTTAGTCACTTGCACTGAACTTTAAATATCTTATAGGTAAGTACTGGCAGAACATAAAAGGATTAATCATTTACTTGGGGCAGGCCATCAGTTGATGTGATTTGTATTAGTTCTTCTTTGTAATGGCGCAGTAACAATGTGGAATGTATAAAACTACCTAAAGCTAAGATAGAGTCCATTTTAATCTAGTAGACATAATATATTATATACTAATATTTATGTAAGCATATATGTTTATATACATGCATACCTTTATACACATACACATATACATATATATATATTGGAAGACATATTAGGTATTTTAGATCAATTCAAGAAAAACATACAAGACAAAAATACTAAATAAGAAACAATCATGTTCAAAAATACTAAATAAGTCATAGGGGAAGGGAATAGTGGGAAAATGGGGGGGGGAGAAATGGGAGGATACAAGGGATGGGATAAACATTGAGATGTAACAAGAATAAATTAATAAAATAAAATAAAATAAATAAATAAATAAATAAAATAAAAATAAAAAGAGAAAAAAAAGGAAGAGAAAAAAAAAGAAACAATTATGTTCACTTCACTATGTATAATTAATTCATATTTAACCCTAAGAAATACTAAGGGTTTCTTAGTATTGATTCTATGCATTTGTTTATAAAAGGATTATATGAATCAATATTATGGAAATCGTTAAATGCTATATGTAAGTTTTATAAAGATTAATATTTCAAAAGGGCTATTTGACATATATTTGAATTAAATATAAACTCTCCCTTGGTATATATAACAGAAAATGCTAAATCTAGAATATGAGAGTTTTAAAACCATTTTTCACAAATTGTCCTGTAACTTATTTCTTCCTCTGTGAAATTACTAATAAATAGCAGTGGTTGTCACTATAAGTGTAACTTCAGAAACCAGGTGTTCTTAAGATGTGTCTCATTGAACATCCCACAATATTCGTCACCTAAGGATTACGATATCAATCACTTATAACAAATATTTTCATAGCAACATCTCCCTTGATGTTTAATTGAAATCAAGTCAATCCATAAAATTATTGATCAAACTTATGAAGGAAATTCCTCCATCACGTATGCATGTGTCTGGATAGCCTAGCACCTTTGTCTATATTATACAGGGCATTAGAAAACAAATGGAAATGCTGGTGAACGTTGTAAGGGAAATATCTGTGCTAGCCACTTCTTACATTACTACTTCATGCAGATGTATATGGTAATGTGTTCATACTATTGGGTGATCTTTAACTCAGTTCTCTCCTGTTACCAAGAAAGATGCAAAGCACTTTGGTTGAAATGATTGAAAATTATTTACCAAAGAAACATACTGGTAAAATATCAATCTGCCCAAGCCTATTGGCAAAATATAATAGTAGCCTCAAATGGATAGGTGAATTATTATTATCTGAACCCTGTTGTTTATGTACAATTATGCCATCTTATCAAGTGACAGTTTACTTTGAATACTAAGCTTAATTTTCATCTTTGCAAAAATGTTAATAAAACACTATAAAATACATTATTAGCATACAAGCATGCATTATAAATAGGAAACAGCCTAAGTGTTCCTCAGTAGAAGAATGAATAAAGAAACTGTGGTACATATACACTATGGAATACTACTCAGCTATTAAAAACAAGGAATTCCTGAAGTTTGTGGATAAATGGATTGAGCTAGAAATGATCATAATGAGTGAGTTAACCCAGAAGCAGAAAGACTTAAATGGTATATACTCACTTATACCTGCATACTAGCCCAAGGGGCATGTCCCACAAAAGCCTTCACTTACCAGGAAACTGGGACAGAAGTTTCCTATTGGGACTCTAGATGAGAGAATCATGGGAGAATGGCAAAGTAGAAGGATCCAGAGGGTCCTGGAAACCTACAAGTAGAACATTATGATAGGCAGATTTGGGCCCAGGGGTCCCGCTCAAACGAAGGCACCAACCAAGGACAATACAGGCAGTAAACTTTAAACCCCTACCCAGATCTAGCCAATGGTCAGAACAGTATCCACACTTGAGTGGAGAGTGGGATATGACTTTTTCACGTACTCTGGTGCCTCACATTTGACCATGTCCCCTGGAGGGGGAGACCTGGTGGCACTCAGTGGAAGGACAGCAGGTTACGGAGAAGAGACTTGATACCCTATGAGCATATACGGGGGGAGGTAATCCCCCTCAGGAACAGTCATAGGGGAGGAGAATAATGGGAAAATGGGAGGGAGGGAAGAATGGGAGGATACAAGGGTATGGGATAACCATTGAGATGTAACAAGAACAAATTAATAATAAAAAATTTTAAAAAAATAAATAAATAGGTATGTGTAATAGTCAATAAAGAGATCTTGACAACCTGAGAGATTTCCAGTCTTTAGTTTATCACCTGATGTAATGCCAGCTGTAGCAATTTCCCTGTAAATTCTGAGCCCACTCTTCTTAAGGATTCCTTTTCAAAAGTTTATACAATTATAGCAAATTTAAATACTGGGTAACCATAGGCTAGATATATATACCACACATATCCTCACCTATATCTTAAGTATGTATTTTTTTAAGCCAAGGTAATTTTATCAAATTATCCTTGTGCTAGAATCTAGGTAATTCTGGGAAAATATAATTTTATTATTTTTTATGATGAATCACTACCTATATTCCTTGAAAAGATAAAATAAAGTCAAGAAAGGAGGGTAAACCAAACTCATTATTAGCTTCAGAAATGAGATTAATACAGTCTTTTAAATTATATGTTTTTTCAGTAACCACTAAATTTGTAGAAAATAAATATTTTGCTATATTTCATAAATCTAAACATAAGTTAAAATCCCCAACATATAACAGGTCTAAATAGTTATGAACTTTCATTAAATATATTTTCTGAGAATAAGTTGTCATCATGGACACCGAATCCTGAAACACATGTAACTTGGATTCAGAGGAAACTTGATGGTATCTGACACAGGTTTTGGATTTTGAAAGTGTTATTCATTAGGAAAAATAACCAGTGCTAAAGAGAAAGATGAAACCTTGAGAAACAGGAATACAACTATTACAGCCTCAAGAGTTGAAGTCATTGGCAGGTAAATAGTTGGGTGATGGAGGATATCATAGGAAACATCTGAAAGGGGGTATTTAATATAGAAACATCTGATGAGGAACTTAAGAATAAATAAAAAATATTTTTTTCAATGTTGTGACAAAGAATCATACCAGAGCCTTTCTTTAAGTGTTTCTCAGCCATTTGATACTCCTCTGTCGAGAATTCTCTGTTTAGTTCCAAGGCCCATTTCTCAATTGGGTTATTTGGTTTGGTGGTGTTTAATTTCTTGAGTTCTTTATATATTTTAGATATTAGACCTTTGTCAGATGTAGGGTTGGTGAAGATCTTTTCCCAATCTGTAGGCTGTCGCTTTGTTCTCTTGATAGTGTCTCCTGCCTTACAGATGCTTCTCAGCCTCATGAGGTTCCATTTATTAACTGTTGACATTAATGCCTAGGCTGTTGGTGTTCTGTTCAGGAAGTTGTCTCCTGTGCCAATATGTCCCAGGCTCCTTAAAGAAATGCTCAACCTCCTTAGTCATCAGGGAAAAGCAAATCAAAACAATTCTGAGATTCCATCTTACACCCATCAGAATGGCTAAGATCAAAAATTCAAGCAACACCACATGCTGGCAAGGATATGGAGAGAGAGGAACACTCTTTCATTGCTGGTGGGAATGCAAACTAGTACAACCACTTTGGAAATCTATCTGGTGCTATCTCAGAAAACTGGTAATAGGGCTTCCTCAAGACCCAGCTATTCCACTCCATGGAATATACCCAGAAGATTCTCCAGCACACAACAAGAAAATTTGCTCAACCGTGTTCATAACAGCCTTATTCATAATAGCCACAACATGGAAACAGCCTAAGTGTCCCTCAGTAGAAGAATAGATAAAGAAACTGTGGTATATATACACTATGGAATACTACTCAGCTATTAAAAACAAGGAATTCCCGAAATTTGTGGACAAATGGATTGAGCTAAAAATGATCATAATGAGTGAGTTAATCCAGAAGGAGAAAGAGTGAAATGGTATATACTCACTTATATCTGCATATTAGCCCAAGGGGCATGTACCATGAAAGCCTTCACTTACCAGGAAACTGGGACAGAAGGGAGGACATCCTATTGGGACTCTAGATGTGTGTGTGTGTGTGTGTGTGTGTGTGTATGTGTGTGTGTGTGTGTGTGTGTGTGTGTGTGTGTGTGTGTGTGTGCATGCATGTGTGTGTATGCGTATATATATATTTGGGGTGGATGTGTGAAGGTCTTCCTAAACTTTCAACTTTTCTTCAACGGCTACTACAGACAAGTGTAAAGCTATTACTCTTCATCATGCCCACCAATAGACAATAATAGTTGTGTAACTGAAAGAAAAGTAAATCTAAAGATGTCACTTGAGCCCTGAGATCAGCAACACCAGAGACCAGAGCATCTTAAATTTTTACATGACTTGAACTAATGAATTTCTTTTGTGCTTAGGCTAAACTGCATAGTAATAACTTATTAAATGTACTAAGTGCTGTAATTCCACTTGCTGTATTGACAAATGCAAATGGATTGCCTCATACTTTCTTCCTACTGGTACAGCTTTGAAAGTGTTGCTTTTCTTTTCACATTCATTCTGTCTGCTAGAGATATTTTTAACTAGTTTATCAAGTAGAATGCACACCTAGTGAAGTTTGTCAGTTCCTTACATGGAGGAAATTAAAACAAAGGAAATGTGAAGCAATTCATGCTATAGGTAGAAACATTAGATAGAATTGGAGATTTTGAAGATAACACAGCGGATTTACAGAATGTGGTATTACCACCGAAAATAAAGTTATAATAGTTGTCAGTGATTAAAAGAGATCTGGTATCAATAAATGGGATATTGTTGTATTTTTGTTGTGTTATGGCAACACTTGTCATGAATAATCACCTATGTATTTAAACTGAGACATTACAAGATCTTTAATTTTGTATCTAGAGAGGTTATAAGACATCAAGTGTTGGTTTGTTTTAATAGACTGTGAGAATTTATTTGGAATGAATACAATATTTTAATTAGTCAGAATAAAAAATAAGGAGTACAAGATTTTTATCCATGCTGCCCCCTGGGATCTGTCATTGCACACATGCCAACAGTAAATGCCTTAGGTCTGATTTTCCAAAGTAATGCCTCACATACCCAGCATTGCCTGCTGGAAAATTAATGAGTGAATAAGGTTCTCTTACATGCTCAGAGTGCATCAGGCTGTGAAGTATGTTTTGTCAGAGGTTTGCTAGAGTGAGAACAATTTTCAAAGTCCTAGTGCGTGTGAGATGGTTGAGTGACTACATCAGGGAGATGTGAAAAGGTGTATAAAATAAGAGAAGTAAGAACTAAATATATCCACTCCACACTTGCCCCCACCCTTTTTGACAAAGCAGATGGGGAAAGAATGTGGTTTGGGACACAATGCACTTTTTACTTGCTATTTTTCTTTAAATACATCAAAGCAAGAAACTCCAAATAGACTTCAAGAGAGTCTTTTTCTTTATTGTAGGCATCTTAAAGTACTATAAATCTTAAAATAGACATAAGTATCATAAAGGAAATAAAACAACTACATTAGACAGACCTAAATGATCTTAATAAATGTCAGAAGAATTGACAGATAAATGAATGTTCTTTCACTATTTTATCCCTTTCTTTTTATGGTGAGAAAGAGAGCAAAGAATCATTTGGTTTTGAATTCTATCATATAAAAACCATAAAATTGTATTGTTTATTGTATGGAAAGAGTATATTTTATACCTTTAATTTTGTAGCAGCAAATCAACAGGAAATAGATGACTCCCCGTTCATGGCATTCAGTATGGACATAGTGCATGTCAATTCATTATGTGAGAGTAAATTATAATGAAGTCTCTTAGGTGGAAATCAAAACTAAATATAGACAATCTAAGAAAAGCAAATAATTATTTAAGTAATACAATTTTTTCCAAGTACATGTTTTATTTTACTTATTTAAAATTGTATGATGCAGGATCTCTGGTGCCCCATATTTGGCCATGTCCCTTTGTTGGGGAGGCCCAATGGCACTCGGAGGAAGGATAGCGGACTACCAAGAAGAGACTTGATACCCTAGCACCATATTCAGGGGGAGGAGGTCCCCCTTGGTCACAGTCATAGGGAAGGGGGATTGGGGTGAAAGTGGGAGGGAGGGAGGAATGGGAGGATGTATGGGATGGGATAGAAAATGAGATGTAATATGAATTATTTTATCTTTCAATAAAAATGTGTTTAAAAAAAAAAGAAAATTGTATGATGCAAGTCAGATTTACCAATAAGGCTAGCTAAGTATTTAGTTTTTAAAAAGCCTATGTTATTTGAAAGAAGCAGTGTGTATGGGAAATAATTTATCGGTTGGAATGAATTTCAGAATATTTTACTTGATTTTAGTCTTTATGTTAAGGAGGTTACCAGCATGGTATTGTCATAGGCACTCACAAAAGTACAAATATTTATAAATTTGTTCTTTGGTCTCACTCTACCTGAACCAAAATGAAAACTATATATGTGAAATAAAATCATTAAAAACCTGATTTCAGTGTATCTGTTACTCTGGTGGAATAATTTAGAAAGACATCCATTATTTAGTATGGGTATTGTAAAAGTAATTTTATTCTCCTGGCTCAACTGTTGTCTGCGAGGCTAACTGCCTCCTTTTGCTGACCTAGGCCTAGTCCTGGAAGCTTCTAGCCTCAGTACAATCTAATTCAGGCCTAGATGTTTTAGCTCTGAGATTTACTGCTGAATAAGTTCACTCTTATTCTTTCTGAGCTCTGGGCTGGCTGGTTCAACTCAGTTCTTCTGGTTCAAACTCTTCTTCAATATGATTTATATAATCTCGCTTCTCTCTTGGCCAGGAATTGCTCTGGCTGATCTTAAACTAACTCAGCAACCTGCCCTAATCTTGTCTTCTCTTTTTTTCTAGTCTGTTCCATCTTCACCATATATCTTTCTCTGCTATCTCTCTCTATATTACTGTCCTGGTAAAAACTGCCTTTTAGGTAGCTTCCCTTTTCTTTTTTCTTATGAGAGGTGGGCATATCTTAGTCTAAAAATTTTTCTATGATTCATCACCTTCTCAGGCTCTCAATTAGACATCATTTTTAAACATGGGTGCTTCCTTCTACAAACTAACTTTACCTTTATTCGTGGTCAAAGACATGTATCACCATGCCTGAAGCTAAGCTTCTTTTTATCTGATATTTCTTCTATACCAGGCTGGCCTTGAACTCAAATCAGTTTGCCTGGATTAAAGGCATGTTTGTATTCTAGCCATGGACGTGATTTCTTACCAGCTGGATCACATAGACCTAGAAGGTCTTTAGATGTGATCTCTTGCCAGAACAGCTATGCTTCGAATTAACATTCCTCTACAGGTATTTATACAGAGGGTCATGCCTGACCATTGCAACACCAACACTGTGAAGGAGGTTAAAGTTCACTGTTTTGTACAACATGCTCTGGAGATGCTCTCTAGGGCCTCTAGTTCATTGTCCTATATCTGAATGATGGCTAAGCACATAGGTGGTACTATACTTTTCTTTATCTTAAAGATTATTAGAACTTATGAATAATACCCATCCCAAACGCTTATCTATATTACAGAAAAGATAAATAGTCATTATAGTTATTTTTACTAGATTCTATTCTTGGTGCACATGATGGAAACTATTTGAAGACAAACATTCTATCCATCACTTCACTTACCAAAACAGTATTAAAATCAAATGAGAGAACATAAGGAATGATATATATGATAAATATAAAAATGAAAATACATTTTAGTTATTTTTTTCACTAACGTAAATATATGAATCAAATTTACCAGCACTTATTATTTTAAAATGTCATATCCGGCTTAGTATTCTAACTGCAAACTTGTAAAGATTTTTAAACTTTAACCCTCATATTGAAGAATCTATATATCTACACTAAAATCATAAAAAAAAAATGTATAGGTTTCAGGTGTTATAGAGTGAATCTAGTAATAATTGTTATAAAACATATTATCTAAAATAAAATTATTTTAAAAACATATAGACTCACACACACTCATGTCTGATTCTAATCTTTTATTTTTCCTCTACCCTACCCTGCTTATTTTCCTCTATGTGTATAGACAATGGCCATGTTACATTGCCTGACTTTTCCCCATCCATTGAACTCCAAGTATACTTAGTTTGATTAGGAGTGAGTCCCTAACGGAAGAAGCAATTAGATTCTGTGATCTGAAAAACCGTGACGAGCATTACAGTGATGTCATCAGTCTTCTGTTTGCTATTAAAATGGGCAGCTCAAGGCCCGGCTTCGATTCCTTCTCACTCTGGTAGAAAAGACTAAACATCCATCTGTAAAGAGCAAGTAAGCATGTATTGACCACCTATACGAAATGACCTACTTCATAACTGCCTTCTTGTTCTTGAACCTGGATCCTCACCCAGCGTGGGCTTATTCTAATTTCTTGCAGTATTATGCATATGATGTCAACCACCATCATCATTATTTTTCTTTTCTTTCATATAACTTTTAGTTCTTGTGATTGAATTTAAAACATGATAAGTATTAACCAGCTGCTCTGTGGCTGTTTTTTCAAGTAATTTTGTGCAGTTTCAAGTCTTAAGTGAACGACACCAACATTCTAAATTGAACTTCAAAATTTCACAAGTATCCGTTGAGAATGGACTCTGGTATATACTGTGAAAAACTCTAGGCATTAATAGAAGGAACAGGCCCTCAATTACCTCCTTTGCAGTGGAAAAACTTCACATTCATCTGGACAAATGCAACACATGTGGTATATTATCATAAATTAAGTAAATTTATGCAGCCAAAGAGTAAGGTTCCTATTAAAGTTTCAGTTGTGGAAGGAAACTAGTGAGACTTCAAGAAGAAGATGCTACATGACAGTACTGAGGGATTCAGCTAGCCTGGACCAGAGAAGGTACAAAAGGAGAGTAGGAAGAGGAATATTGTAATAACCAAATTAGTAAGAAGGATGAATTCCTACTATAGGAACAGTGGATCTACCAGTAAACACACGCTACCGTGGCAAACGGAGTCTGCAGGTGGAGCCGTTATGTAAAAGAATGATTAGCTCAAATGCAAATGCAAAATAAAATGTCAAAAATGATTCCTAAAATTTTGGGTTTTGGATGAAGATGTGTAGGATTTGTGGCAGTACATTTGATCCTACTGTGTTTGGTGTAGTTCAGCCAGAACACATAGATTTAATCCAAGAACTTTCCATTTATTTTGAACAAGCAATAATGGTGTGGCTCAGCCCTAACACACACCTTTAGTCCAAGAACTCTCCTTACACTGGATTTAATAAAGTCTACCTCAGGCCCAGAGGGTAAGAAAGTAATCAGGTGATACGGATTAAACAAGAAGGAGGGAACTTGAGTTGAATAGTATTGAAGACAGTTTGGAGAAGAAAGAGCTTTTGGCTTTTTCCTATTGTGCTGACAGGTGATCTATCAGGCCTTTTCCTCCAAGGCTGTTGAGTTAGTTAGCAAGACTCTGGCCTTGAGCTTTTGCTTCTTAGCTTTTTGGCTTTTCCCTCTGGAATGTGAACTGAGTAGGAAGGTCAACTGGGTCCTTTCACTGCCTTTCTGAGCTAGCAGGTTTTTACTCTAGCCTCTGTCTCCTGAATCTTAATTGGTAAAAACAACAATCTGGGATTTTCCTATTTATATAACAACAAGGATTGCCGTACATGGATGGTAAAAAATTGTATGGGTGAAGTTAAGAAAGATTAGGTGCTTTGGGATTTTGTTTTCACACACATGAAAAGCAGAAAACTATTCAAATGTCTGGCACTCAGAACAGGAATCTTGCTTGTGGAACACACTTGAATGATCAGTGTGTCAAGTTTTTCATAAATAGAAAATAAACATGATCAAAGAACATAGACTCCAGACAGTCAGATGGCAATATGATGAAGAGACAATGTAAGGAGGAAGTCAGTGAAAACCTGTAGCTCGGACAGAACACAGACCAATATACTATCCTAGAAGCTAAATCATGCGATCCAAAGCAAAGAGATTAGCAGTGAAAACACGCTTATGAATGCATAGGGTAAGGATCAGTTAAAAACAAAACAAAATAAATATGATGGCAGTATTTGGCTTGGACATGACGTGGGGAAAAAATAAGGAAAAACTCTCCTGCCCATTATATGCAGGTATCAGCTCCTAAAGAAAAGATTGGCACTGCTTCCGGGACGAAGCCAGGGAGCGGCTGGGTGGTTCCCTTCAGAAACCATCTGCCTGCTCTGACCAACCCAAATCGTTTAGCTCCGTGAATATTATTTATTTAATGCGCAGAAAGAACATAATGCTTTGAATACAGGTGCTAAACACAACTAGAGGAAATAGCTTCTTTTCTGAGATAAGTGGGATAATTATAGGCACTTTCTTTTAACAACTAAAAAAGCCAGTTTCACCACTGCTTCTTGAAAACAACAATGTAGTTAGCTTTTTAATTTTTTTTAAAGAAGATAATGATGTGCTTGGAAGGCGACCTCAGAATTAGCTGTCTTTAATGGAAAGTCATTATGTAGCTCCCCGTAATGCTAGAGCAAATGCTGACTGATATTTCCAACTGGGAAAAGTTAAATAGTATCCTATCAGCTGGCACACAGCAAGGGATTCTTGGTGATGAAACCAATTATGACATATTATCTATAATGTGTACATCTTTAGAGAAAAGGTAATTTACTTGAAGTCTGTCACAGGGGCAGAACATTTGAGGATGCAAATAGCTCCTTTTTAAGATGACTGTTTATGCCACAATATTAACTTTGCATTTGTCGTAAGTGGTAAAACAGATGGCTAAAGAGAAATATTTTGTCAAGTTTGTAAGGTAAGCTACCTCATTGGATAAAATACCCTCTTCTCATACCTAGAAGAAGGAAGGAGTGAGAAATAAATATAAATGTGTTGAATTTTTCAGAATTTACTTTTGGTGTGGATTTCAAATACCATTAATTTAAATATCTCCGTACTGTTAGCCAACCGTGCACAGATCCAGAGATATTTCTTGAGCTTTCATTATGTTGAGAGATTGTTTTTGTTACTGCTTAGAGACAGAAAGTAATGGGGCAGAATTCTGATACTAGAATTGTAACTATGCAAATTTAGGCCTTGAACTTAAATTCTTTCAACATCATGTACCTATTAACTGCCCATTCCGTTAGCTGGAAATACCAATAAAAATAATACATGGATACAAACATAAATTAGAAACTTCTAAAATAATGTATGATTTGTACTTAATATTACTACTTAAGTGATTTATGCTGCTAAATGGATTGTACAACCAATGTAAAATTTATCAATTTTTACTTTACATGCATTTTATGAACTTTTAACAAAGAATGTGAATTATTTTATTACCTTATCTTCATCACTAGATATGACAGTGGCTAGATTTTTGTAATTTCAATGTATCAATCCTCATATACACTTTTACTTGTAAAAATGGTTATTGATGAAAGTATTTGTAGTATTCCCAATTCATAAATGTCACAGGGAAGGCGCTTGAAAAATATTTACCTCTCCAGAGTACCATCAAGTGGCAGATCACATTTTCATCCTTCCCATTTGAGTTCAATCCTTTATCTCCTTTTCCACACATGAGCAAAATAAGCGGGAGAAGTAATGAAAGAAGCTTTTTTTTTCCGGTTTTTCGTGGCAGTGTTTCACTTTATAGCCCTGGCTGTCTTGGATCTCACTCTGTAGACAATGTTGGTCTCAACCACATGCCTCTCAAATGCTGGGATTAGGGCATGTGCTACCACACCCGGTAAGAAAGAAGATTTTTTAATGGATGATATTTGCAAGCATAAGGTTATTGTGTAGTTTAAATTCTGATTTACTGTCTAAATGTTTTGTGTACTCTGCTCCCCAATTGTACCCCTGTTATGTCAATAAAGCAGTTGTAACCAATCAATGAGCATGGAGAGAATAGGGCTGGACTTCCTGCCAGGCAAGAGAAGAGGATTCAGGCGTAGTAGCCAGAGTAGAGGCCGTGAGGAGAGGTCCAGGAAGAGTAAGGGGCTGGAGCCTAAGAAAGCTACGATAGTGCACGTATCTCTGGCATGTTTGCTGGGAGTATGACAAAATATCATGAAGGGTTACAAAGAGACTTAAACTGCTTAGAATGTGTTTTGAAACCTAGTGTTACCAAAGAGTCTCAATTACTTGTGTGATAGACATTTAAGAAACAGGCCTAGAGGAACAAACACTGTTTTATACAAATAACTTCAACACATATTTTCACAGAAATTTAGATAACAGCAGATTTGATCTGACTCTAGACTTCAGGGTGGCCTAGATCTTTTAGATTATGACTGAGAGAATAATTACAGGTAGCCTTAGTTTTCCCTGATTTAAGTGTGGATAGAGATTGTATGCACTTGTTAGCTTAATATTCTCATGCAGTACCTGTTTGTAGCCTTAGAATTTTCATGCATGTTAGATTTTCAAGTGAGTCTCTGTGATACTGGCTTAGTAGTAGTAAACATATATATGAATGTGTGTATGTTAAAAAAAAAAAAAAGAAAGAAAAAAGAAATACAGTCAAAGATTTGGCAGCCAACCATGATCTTCAATACTTAGGCAGATATTTTTATATCTTCTCTGACAATTGTTTTGTTTGTCATATAAGGTAGATTTAAAACTTTGGTGTTTACAGTTGGTGTTGCCTAGAGTATGGGAATGGTGCTTGGCTTTCTCTAATGCACAGAATAATTAGCTCCCACAGTAAAACAAACAAACAATCACTGAATCTCAGCTGCATTCTCAAACTCTGCACAGATATTGCGTGGTGATTTGCACTAAATCAAAATTATACCCCAGAGCATATTTGAAATGGTCTCAGAATAAAGGCATGCTCTTGCCATCTCAACGGAGACAGCCTTCTATGATGTAGGGGGTGACAACTTTTAAAATATAATACCTTTGCAATTGAGTGAAATTTGAATGCTTCTATTAAATTATCAAAAATTAACTTTAAGAATTAAGTTTCACACAATTATTCCAAACAAAACATAATGCCCCCTATTGTTGATATCTTCCTTTGATAGTTTCAATCCCTTTTGTGTTCACATAAATTGAAAATATGGGACTGAAGCGATGGCTGAGTAATGAAGAGTATTAGGTGTTTGTTCCAGAGGACCCAGGTTCAGTTCTCAAAATCTACATGGTGGATTGCAACAGTTCGTAACTTTAGTCCCAGGGGATCTGACGGCTTCTTTGGCCTCCACAAGCACTGCACAAGACATGCACAAAGGCCAAATATTCATTCATAAGAATAAAGTGGAGGGATCCAAGATGGCGGCGAGCAGTGTGGACCGTGTTTGGAGGCTCCAGTGGAAAAATAAAAATTTAAGCTGAGAACAGGATCTGGAAATTTTCCAAAGTTCTTTCGCTGATAACTTGACCAGTATTTGGAATTCCCACATCTCCTTACTTTCTATCTCAGAGGAAATAATCTCCCTCCCGGACTCCATTTCAATTTTTGTATTTGTTCCAACACAGTATGTCTAGAGGAGGTTTGCTAATTTTCTAGTCATCGCTCTCCCTGCTTGCTACCACATCCTTCATTGCGTGATGTGATCCTAAGGGTTCAAACAGCTAACACTCAAGCTTGTTGTTCTCACAGTCACATCTCACACACTGTTATCAGCTCCTCTTTCCAAGGCTAGGCTTACATACATGGCCAGTTCTGATTAGTCTCACTTAATTTGACATCTCCTGGAATAGTCTCTGGAGAGTGTATTGCATTCCTTGAATAACCCAGCAGGAAGGTTCAGCCCTAGCCTTCCTCTCTCTCCCTAGATCAAAAGTGATGGCTAAAGACCCAGTGGGCATCTTGTTTCACACTGCACTGATACAGGTGCTTGCACTACAGATCCACTGAATAAAAGCTTGAGTTCACTTGAGAAGCTCTTTATATGTAAGAGGAATAAACCAGTTTGTGTAACCCACCATGCAGTAGAGTACCTGGCCAGCATTTGTAGGGCCTGGGGCTTGATATCCAACACCATAAAAATAAATAAATAAACATACCTTTTCAAGATTTATTTACTTATTATTATGTATATTGTTCTGCTTGCATGAACACCTGCACGCCAGAAGAGGGCACCGGATCTCATTATAATGGTTATGAACCACCATGATGTTGCTGGGCATTGAACTCCAGACCTTCGGAATAGCAGACAGTGGTCTTATCCTCTGAGCTAGTTTTGTAACAAAATGACTGCACTCGTGTCTGTACTCTTTATGTCTTCAGATGTTCCATACTTTTTAAACATCCCACCCTCGCAATGATTACCTAAAACTGCACTTTATCTGCTCCCCATAAAAAAATAACAGAGCAAATCAATGTTTATATATGTGTATTGTGGGAAGATTACGAGCTGATCAGTTAGTCTTTTCAACCCTGAGGTACTCAGGTGCTTCTCCTCAGTGTATGCCACAGGTGCTCATTTGGAATGTAGCAAAAACAACAACACCACCAAAAAAAAAAAAAGAAAAAAAAAGAAAAAAGAAAAACAGGAACTCTGAGTCTACTACTGGCCTCTCTCAAGTACATTCTCAGTGCTTTGGTGTTCCTGTCCCACTGACAGTTTCTACCTCTTCCCTGCATGAATACAGTTTTACATTGCTTTAGGTTTTTAACTAAAAATAGGCTTAATAAAATTCTTTAGTTTTGCAATCTGCACATTAATGGACTGCCCATTTTAGGAGAATTAATACAGTGCACACTCACTCTCTCTTTAATTTCTGATTAAATTTTAAAAATGCACATAGCTTCCAAAAGATACTTACAAATACCATATGTAAAGTAAGTCACAAATTTCCCTGCACAGTCATCTATAAAAGCACTGTATTATGAAGAACAAAAAGAATTTTGAATTCCTTTCATTTTGAATTCTCCTTCAAAACTATTTTTCCTCAAATTTATCTTGTCACCATTTCTTTAGGAATCTTAAAATTACATAACAATGCTTAGGTGATTGGTAAGGTATTTCAGAGTTCCACTGGTAAATGTGAAATATTTTCTCAGATTCAAAATAGAATAACAAGCCTAGCTCCCCCCTGTTGGGAAGCTTACTAATTCAAGAATCTTGCAAACTCTCACAGATGCTGAGAGTCCCACTGGGATGAAACCAGAACTGCTGCCTTTTTACTTGTGGCATCTCACATAATTAAGAAAATTACAGTTACACACCCTTCTCCAAGACAGGGAACAGAAACTATACTTGGATACTTTCCAAACATAAATGGGCACTGTATCTTTTCAGTTCTCTCTCTCTCCTTTCTTTTTTTTTTTCTTTTTCTTTTCTCTTCTTCCTCTTCCTTATTTCCTCCTCCTTCCTCCTCTTCCTCCTTCTACTTCTTCTTGGCTAAGAATCATGTGCAGGCATTAAATATTTTAGTATTGGTGAAGACATTAGCCAGAGATGTTTTATTTAATTCATGCCTGATCCTCTTTAGTACTTTTATTTGTAAATACCTGGTAGTAATTATATGAACATATGCTAATTAAGGTGAACCTGAAGATGCGTATGAAATAAAGATAACGTTTCTAATATTGGGATAAATAAAATATTTCATATGCTTTGCAAGTATAAACTTACCATGTACAAAGCTTAAAACTCATTTTTTAACACACATACACACACACACATCAAACCAAAACAAATAGAAAATGTATCATGTTTCATTTATGCATAACAGCTTTCATCTTTAAAATAACCCGAATTAGGGCACCAGTATTAAAATACTGAAGCCCAGACACCATTCTTTGTTTCTGACTTAGTCACTAATTTCTCACTTTTCTTGTCTAATGCCATTTTACATTTTGTTTCAGTTTACTAGATCCTATTCATTATATTGTTGACAGGCTTAACATGTATTCTCAAAATCAATCAATGTTTTCAAGGTCTGGTCTTAGTTACATTTCCATACCAATAGCCAACCCTTGAATTTCAACAATTTCAGAAAGATATTTAATTCTTTCTGACCCTAACAGAACACATATCCCATGTGACATGGTTTTGTCATGAGTTATCTATTCCTTATCCAGCAGAGAACTCTCTGCTGTGTTTAGTGTATTGTAATGACAATTATCATTTATTTCCAAGGATTACTATAGTGACCATGTTGAGGAACAGTGGAAAATCATGCACTGCCTACTAACCAGTTTGTGATAATTAGAAACTAATCCCCCAACTCTTCAATATACCTCAGCTTCATGTTCTCAATCAGTCTTGAGATTTTATATATATATATATATATATATATATATATATATATATATATATGTATATATATACATATATATGTATATTACATGTAGCGTAAACCATCATTTTTATATGTCCATAATTTATATGTTGATTTACAAAAGTTTGGAACACAGAATTGATAACCTTGAATATGCCTCCTTCTTAGAGGTCAATCTAAGGAGCATTTGTGAACAGCAAATATAGCAAAAGTGCTCTGAGATTACTTTTATCTACCTAAGAACCAGACCTGATCAAAGGAAACACACTTTCCATCTATACTCTTCTTGTTATTAAAATGTTCTCAGCCATGGAAGGATAAACATATCACAGGATATTGAAAGTCAAATATCACAAGCTTGTGTCTGTTCTGTCCCATCCATTTTCACGAAGGATCATTTGTTATCTATCTACATTTGTCAATGTCTGACTTCCCATTCATGCAAAGAGGATGTTTAAGCACCTATCTTACTCTTTCTTGAAGTTGTTATTTTACATAATGCCTATGACCTTACATCCTTATTAGAATTTACTTGTATTTTTCCTGTTATTATTTCCACTGTTAATTTGTTTTAGCTATGTGAGTTATAGAAAGTTGAAAACGACTTTTTCCCACACAGAATAAAATGTATTACAAAATCAAGAGTATTTAAATAACAAATCAAACTAAAAATACCAAAGAGGATGAAGATACTTAGAAACAGTTTATATATAAACTGTGTGCGCGTGTGCTTACTATAGGCATTGCGCTTTCTCAGTTACCTGCTGATATGTTAGTAAAGTCTGAGAAGTCTTAGAGTAATTCATTCTCTCTCTACCAAATATATTATTGACAAGAAAATACTAATCCTTGCTGCAAAAAATGTCTTATAGAATGTTCACTTTTTGTATTTCTCATTGCAGATGATGTATGGATGTGGAAATCAATGCCTACGGAAGTAAAAATAATGTTGAATTTATTAATTTACTAAATACCTGGAAAAGTCGGGCACAGAATTGCTGCTATAAAGAGATTGACATAATGGGCTGTGCACAATACAATGTGCATTCAAGCCACTTTAGAAGTATGTGCTATTTAGGTTAATAATGGTGGAGAGTGGGATAATATCAGCTCAAACTAGGTGGGAGCTTCCTTCACTAGTGTCTACATTTTCTTGAAATGAAAAGGGCCAGTATTAATTGGAAGTGGTATATATTATTTTAAATTAATTCAGATGCATTGTATATACAAAGATTGTTTTCTAACAAATAGCATTGTATATTCCATAAAGGCAATACCAGGTATTATTTTATATATCATAGCTGACTATAATGTATACTAACTTTGTCATCTTCCTTTGGCTCATGGAGAAGCAGCCAGCACTGTTTTAATAAAATACAAAAATTTCTGCCTTGGCCAAGTTTTAAGGAAGAAAATTTGTTTTATATTTTGGAAAAATCATATTAATTTCATTATTATTTCATATGGTACTTTAATATTAATATTTATTGGTGTAACATGTCCATTTGAGGGGCATATCCCATGATTTTATAAGAAATTAATATGCTATGTTTTTATCATTTCAAAACTAAGCTTTGTAGATATAACAATGAAGAGTTTGCTGAATACTTTGTAGTTTTTAAATTACATTAAGTTCTGTTAAAGGATTCAATGTTATCTTGAGAGTTCTGTATCAGGTTTTTTTTTTCAGTGATTTTTCTGCTTTCACTTTATTTGAGCAGAATTTTGTACCTGCATCTGGTAAAGAAATTAGGGACATATGACTTATATGGGTGTTTGGTGCAAGTATTGTTCTTCTTTTATAAAGGTTTCTGTCTAAGGTTTATTCTAGTTCTGAAGCAAAATACAATAGTTGAAAATTGCATAAAATTTTAGTGCAAAATGGTATTTCAAAGATGATGAAGTAATAAATATTTGAATACTTCATAATATTATAATCAAACTGTTCATTTTTTTAACACTGGAAAATTCTCTTTCCCTTCTTAAAATATTTTGGGGATTTATTCATTTCTGTGATCAAGACATTTCATCTTCAACTTCTCTTCAAATTTACTTTATTTTTGCTTTAGTTCTTCAAATGTCTCAGGCACTTATACAGTAAAATCCTACAGTAATATTTCTATATACCAACAGTCATCTGATTTTTAATGAACGTAACAAAAGTCATTGGAAGCTGGACAGAATCTTTGACAAATAATGCCAAGAGGGGTATGTATGTATATATATATATGTATGTAAAACTTGATTTCTCTATATTCTTCCTCAGTATAAACCAAATGTAAGTGCTGTTTTTAAATATGAATACTGATATGACGATCTATTCATTCTGTGACCATGGTTCATAATCTGACACTATTTGTATCTGTATCTTTTATTATAGTATTTGTAGATTAATGATGATAAGAAAACACATTGAAATTTTCAAAATTTATATTCTGTTATATGATTGGCACATTAATTAAATTAGGACACACATTTTAAACTTTCTATACACACGAAAGAATAAAATTGGAGCCATGGAATGGCGAAAATGCATATACTCTAAGACAATAACCATAGACACAATAATGAGGTTGTTTTCTGGAAATTTGTATAAGAAAATTGAAACAAAAATTGAGTACTTTAACTGAATCAAGGGATATTTTAATTGTGTTAAAAAGTATTATATTACAGATGTATTTTTTACTATAAATATAGTCTTCCAAACTAAGACTGTGTGCTGCATTCACTATACCTTTAGCCTAATTGTTACTTTAAACTTTCTAAGAAGTTACTACTTTACTTTTAGCTTTTCTTGGTTCAAGTATTATTTATGTCAATTTTTTTTTTTTTACCAAAAATTAGGAAAAAACGGTCTTACAAAGAAACCCACACTACTTTCAAGAGTAAATTAAAGGTGGGTAGTTTAAATTACTTCATCTAGGTCAGGTACAGTGATTTGTCAGTAACCTGGGCCTAAGGACATATTCCCTGAGGTGGTGGGTAACTGCAGAGGACTGCTGTAGACCATGAAACTACCTTTCTTCTGTATTCCTTTCCTTCTGGCATTCACACAAAGACTTAGTGTTCAGAGACAGTTTTTGACTACACCAGTACAGTCAATGCCTCTCTCTTACAGGTTACCTTCATCCGGATGTCTTTGATCAAAAATCCTCCTGCTTTCAGAACGCCTCAGGCAAGGTGAGTCTGACAGCCACCAATGTTTTCCTAACACTTCTCTTCTCTGCTTCCTCTTTTGAAGCCCTAAGTTATTGTGTCTGTGTAGTAAGCTCCTTTTGTTGGCCCTCGCTTTTGGTCCTCACTCCTTTGCTTGAGCCACACAGCTAGCAGAATGTCACACTTCCCATCTGGAAGAGTGTCAGTGTTATTTTTTTTTTTTTTCCTATTTTCCTCCTGCTGAGGTGTGACTGGCTTATCAAATGAGATGTGTAGTCAGTCACAATAGGAGCAGAAGGAAGTTTAAGGCAAGGATCAGAAAGTATGGTGCAGTTCCCCCCCCCCCCCCCCCCGGGGTAGGCTTTCGCAAGCTCTCCCTGTTGTTGGAAGCTGGCGTGCTATCAGAGAGGCTAACATCCTGTGAGATTCTAGCCCACACAGATCTATCTAGAAATGATGCCCCACAAAATGAAACTGAGGTGGTCCTTGTCAGACTAACGAGGACAAAGCCTTGTGCCCGTTGTAAAATGCTGTTGTCTTCCTACTATGCTATGTCTTATGACAGTATGTGTTTCAAAGAGATCAGTGTGTTTCCCATGTTTATTGTGTGCATGCAATAAATGGAACACTGTTGTATGATTTCTTCTGCATTGTCTCATTGGCTTTTGCAGTAGAAATTTTTAATTATAAAGTGTAAACGAGTCAGTTTTACAATTTGAAAACTGAGGCAAACGTTGAAGCTAAATTACAGACGTCTCAAATCAGAGAGAATTTAACTTTTGAAACCTGTCACCATATCCTGACAAAGTTGACTTTGCTTTCAGGGTGTATGATTTGGACGAGCCTATGACTGAAGAATGCAGGAGCAGTTTGTGATGACTATGTTCCTAAAACAAGAATATAAGACTGGCAAGAAGGTGGCTCAAATAAAGATATAAGACTAGGAAGAAGATCCAACCACCCCTGGGCATTTATGTACCAATATTAGTACCAAAATCATGGGTGCTGACATATTTTGTATAAAAATATTTCCATGTCATCTGCGTTGACTTTCTTCTATATTTTGAATCAGTGCTACATTACTTCTTGTATCTGACGCAGTGCAAGTTCGCTGTAAGCAACTATGTGGTGTAGTGACAAGTAAAATTGTCCCATGCCCAATTCATACTCAGTACATAGGTTTCTGTCTATTTTAAAAAGTTTTGTATATATAACATCAATGAAAATTCCTCAACTGGAAAGATGTTTTCTTCAAGGCTGCCAAAATACAAATAGCCAAAATAATAATAAGAAGAATATTTATGTAATAACTGAATGTTTCGTGGTTCTTCTTGCTATAGGTAGTGTATCGTAAATATGTGTAACAATATAAAGGTATATGTAAAAAGTAAAAAGAAACTTTCCCAATTGAACTTACGATGTTCCCTCCAAGAGTAAAGGACCGCTAAGGAACCTACAACACAAAGCATGATAAACCCTGTTCTAAGTTGTGGACACAGTTGTCCGTGAGACTCCCAAAACATTACAGGGTATTGCGAGTGCATTTGGCAGCTTTCCATAAGTGGAAAATACATCACTAATCATTTCATAGATAGGGCCCAGAGGCTCCTGAACTAGAGCTGAATTGAATGTCTCCCTCTGAAATTCACTTCCATAGCACAAGAAGTCACTACGCAAGTTTGCAAAGGAGGAAAGCAGCCAACAGTCCTACTCAGCTATAATAACCAGTATGACATGACAGCCCCTAGCACAGTGGTGCCACATAGATCCTGGCAGTAGGTAATGGTTCTCTAGTTCTACTAGAGATTGGCTCAGTAAGAGAGAAGTCATACTTTGGAAACCTACCCAACTACACTGAGCTACTACAGTCACTGATCTTGCAACAGAACTTACAAACCACCATTTTAAATAAACAAGGAAGAATATGCCCAAACTACACAGTAAGTATTTGTCCTTATACACATAAATATGTACAGTCCTCACCAGTCATCAAGGAAACTGCTCTTTACAAAAATGTGTTATTGGTTGAATCTACAAATTATGAGACCATATGTGGAAAAGGGATGATAGTTAAATAAAAAGAAAGGAAAACCATGTTCCTCTCTAAATTATTTTGCAAAAAAAGAATTATGTAATAAGTGAGGATATAAAGGTGGCCAAGGCTCTGGGGACCTTATTAAAACCAGGTTCTGGGTACTGGCCCTCTGTCTCTCTCCAATGTCCCAGGGCATAGTTTCCTGTAACTGCAGTTAGAAATAACTTCAAACAGGAGGACCTTGAATAATAATAATAATAAATAATTCTCACAATTTGGTTGCTAGGAACAAAACCATGGAAAGGGTCAGTCCCTGTTTGAAACTTTGGGGAACCTTTTTTTCACCTAGGATAAGCTCAGCTGCTGTTCTGCCACCTTTGGTATGCCTCTCTTTGCAGCTGCCACCCTGCCTACATTAGCATGCTGTCTTACCTTTGTGTATCTGCTCATTTTTATCACCTTGATTAAGGGTTGTCCCTGCTCCAATATAATTTCACCATGACCTATTAGATCCACAATGCCTCACGACTCTATTTCCAACTCTAGTTTCATTTGTAGTCCTTAAAACATTAGGATTGAAGCATATACCTTTGGGACCAAGGAAGTGTGTGATTCAACTCATGACATTGCCAGAGAAGAGAATCAAAAGATTTTAGAATATTTAATTCTTACCTTATTTGTTTAACCTGCTCACTTTTCACCTGCTTATTTGAGAATAAAAGAAGAGTCCACTTACATTATGTTTTCCTTGCCTACATTTTGTAATGTATCATAAGTTCTTCATATTATATTATTTAATAAGTAGATAACTAATTTTGGTTCACACTTTTATTAAGTACATATTGGTTTTCTGTTATAATTTATTCAATTGCATGTGATTGTAATCCCCTCACTTGTAGCTTCCTGATCACACCCTCCCTCCATCTTTCTCCTTATTCCTTTCCTCTAGACATCTGATAGAAGGGGACCTCCTCCCCCACCATATGACCACAGCCTATTAAGTCTTATCACAATAGCCTGCTTCCTCTTCTTTCGTGTGACACTGTCCTCTATACCAAGGGGAAGTGATCAAATTGGGGGCACCAGAGTTCAAGTCAGAGACTAAGGACATATTGTTTAATAACATTTTTTCTCATACTTAATAGCTTAAAACATGTACTTAGCAGTCTATCTGGTAAGGAAACAACACATTTATATCAAGCCTATCTATCTTCCAACATTTTCTCTTATACCATTTTATTTAGTCTTTATTATGGCATGTATCTATCAGCCTAATAAATCATTTAAGATTTTGAAGAGAAATAAAATGATCATCTTTCCTTGTAGATACATAAAAACCATGTTAATATGTAGATCGTAAATACATATTCATAGTCAGCATTTTTACAAGAATAAAACTATCAAAGAGAGCTCACACAAGGAAAACATTATCCCAGTTTTAGAGAGTATTAGGTTAACCAATATAAAAAAGAAATGAAATAATTAAATAACATGTGAATAATTGGAATCTTAATTGCATTAAATTTGTCCCATCGAATTAACTGTTATCTTTAATTTTGTTTCTTTTTTATAAAATAGTTTTTTGTTTGGTTTGGTTTGGTTTTGGTTTTGGTTTTTCGAGACAGGGTCTCTTGGTGTAGCCTTGGCTGTCCTGGACTCATTTTGTAGACCAGGCAGGCCTCGAACTCACAGGGATCCACCTGCTTCTGCCTCCTGAGTGCTGGTAATAAAACAGTTATAAACCACACATGAGAGAACATTTAAATTTCTAAACACCTTGGAAGCTCGGAATAGCTTTTAATCCTATAGTATTTCTCAATATTTTGCCTTACTTCAGATGTTGTTTCAAATATTAATATGTGATATATGCTAAATAATATTAAGTATAACTGACATGGCTTCAAACTTCCTATTGGCAGTTTTCTACATATGTACATAATGGTTGTATTATTACTGAAAGTTACTTCCCGAAACACCTTTTTATAAATGAATAGAAGGTAATTTTATATTCCAGATACAATTACTTTTCCCTAATCTCAACTTCTTTGTACTTTGGTTTAGAATTCTTTAAAACCCTAGAATTCTGAGTACATGATCAGTCAGATTTTTAAGTGATTGCCAAGGTTTGGATAATAAGTTGAGAAAGAAGCAATAAAATCAATTCTTTCCTTTGTATATTATATATTAATTGGAAGAATGAGGTTAAAAAAAGGACAACAAGCAGTAGTATATATGGACAATAAATAAGGAAACTAAAAATTCAAAATTGGTTGTCAAATTACCAATAAATATTCCTTAGCTCCCTATACAGTAATGGGTAGAAATTTTAAGTGTCCATATCTTCTCTATAAAAATAGGTGAAAAACTATGCTAGAAGTTTGTTCACAGTACATAAAACAATCATGTCAACTGTAAATAATTAATGACCCCTAAAGAAACTGGAAAATTAGGGTGAAAGTATACATTGGTAACTTTAAAAAAAGCCTTTATTTTTATTTTTATGAATACTTAATATCATGCAGAAAGAAGGTAATAGTCCAATGTCTCTTAATGTATATGTGTTGTGGTCTGTTGAAATATACATATACACATTTATTTAGTGCACTAATATGTCTGCCAGGAGTGAATTCTCTCCAATTGGATGTACCTTAAATACAGTTAAACAGCTTTTGTTTTTTCATAATATAAGTGCCACTATTTGAACTTTATGCATGCTTCCTCTGTATTCACTCATTATCTCTGTAATGATAAGAATAAACATTACTATTTATATTTAACCGACAGGATAAAAAAAATCATCAAAATATTTTATTCATTCAACTAGGTACATTAAAAGAAATAGCTCAAACTCGATATTCACACACTATAAGAGTAAATATATATGTATATACTTACATATAACATATATATATATTTCTATCATATAAAGAAATATATAAGACAGAAGATCATGGAACAGAGCTTAGAGCTGTGTGTAGAAGTGAGATATTTAGCAAATATTTCCTTCTTTTTCATGTTATTTTTCTTTCAGTTTCTTGCTGACATTTATTCAACTCAAAAATGCCAAAGTCCATCAAATACAATCCTTGTTCACTTTGCAATCCTTTCCAATAAGTGCCTTGCACACTTTATTCAGTAGCTGGAGCATTTTGGTTCTCAAATAGAATCTATGTCATTATTGATTTCTTTCTCCTTTCCTAAGAGGAAATCAACTTTCCCACTTGTGTTTATTTTTAGAGGTTAATAATCAGATTGAGTGGTTAATGGCATGCTTGCTTCTTGTGGTTTATATGTGCAGGGCTGAGGCTTCCGGCCATCGGGAAAGCACTAGATGTGAGGCCATGCCATTTCCCATTTTGAGGGGAAGAAATGAGCACACAAGTAATAAGGAGATAAGCAATCTGAGAATATTTATAGGAGCTACAGTGTTCAATTTTGACCTAAGAAATTTCCCAGAACAGCATCTCACCCTCACACTGAGGATTTATGAAAGTTCAGATTGGCCTCTCCCAACCACAATCTGTGACATTTATATCTTTAATTTCCTTTTGCTCTGTCTCAGGTCAATCCTGTTATTGTCAAGTACCTATTGGTAATGGTGACAGCAAGACAGGTGGGAGCTCTCATTAGCTCTAAAACTATTATCAGTGGCACCCTCTTGATCCAATCATAATTCTGGATATTTGCCTTTAAATGGAGGCTTTGTTTTCTAACCTTGTAATTGGAAAGATCTCTTAAAATTCACAATGGAACAGAATTCAATTTTAATCTTTTAAACACAATGGATTTTGATTAATTAATAAGCGAATGAGCCCCAATCTTTTTTGTTCATTATAACAGTCAATCCAGGGATGTCTTACTTTGATTTGAATGGCTTTTCACATAAATATGCAATTTTGTGGTTATAGCTTTATATTTAGAATGGTCCTGTTTTACGTATTCCCTTTCTTGATGTCTCATATTCTTTCAGAAAGTTTGGGAGAATTTACATGAATTTTCACTCTCAGGGTCAAAACTTTCTTTCTCACATCTACATAATAATAATTTCTTATATACTTTATACTTATTTTAACTAGAATAAAAAGAAAATATTCATGGTGTTACAATTTGGGGGTGGTACTTTTATTGTTTTATTTTGTTCTGTTTGTTTTAAGACAAAGTCTGGTCCTCAGGTTGACACTCTCAATCCTTATAACGCAGTCTCCTAACTGTTGAACTTAAAGGTATGAAAAAACATATCGGGATCATATGATGGTTTTTAAGACCAATAGTTTTGCAAGATTTCTAAGATAACCTTAAATGATGCTGACTCTTTTATAGTTACTTTTCCTTGTGAACATAATCTATAGATAATAAAATATTACTTTGTAATGACATCACTACTGTACTATCTATATGCGTGTGTTTATGTGTGTGTGTGTGTGTGTGTGTACTCATCTTCTTTTATTTTTATTTTTGTATTAATTTATTCTTGTTACATCTCAATGGTTATTTCATCCCTTGTATTCTCCCATTCTTCCCTCCCTCCCATTTCCCCTTATTCCTCTCCCCTACGACTGTGACTGAGGGGGATTACCTTCCCCTGTATATGCTCATAGGGTATCAAGTCTCTTCTTGGTTACCTGCTGTCCTTCCTCTGAGTGCCACCAGGTCTCCCCCTCCAGGGGACATGGTCAAATGTGAGGCACCAGAGTACGTGTGAAAGTCATATCCCACTCTCCACTCAACTGTGGAGAATGTTCTGACCATTGGCTAGATCTGGGTAGGGGTTTAGAGTTTACCGCCTGTATTGTCCTTGGCTGGTGCCTTAGTTTGAGCGGGACCCCTGGGCCCAAATCTGTGGAAATCCTGTCTCCTAAGGAGATGTTACTCTTATCATCTTGGAACATGATACATTCAAGAGGATCAGTAATATGCAATGAAGAAATAGCTTTCCAGACATCGCATCTGCTGTATCTGTTGGGACCTAGAACATGAACTTCTCTGGATTAAAACAGGTAGAAAGAAACTCCTTTCCCCGCCCCCCCCCCCAATTCAGTCTGCATATGCAACTTGGCTTCTGTAGCCTGAACAGAGTAAGACAACTCCTCACCATTGGCAAAAGGATTAAACAACATAATTCAAGTCTTACATTGATTGACCTCAGACTAGAGGATTGCGTGGGTGTGCTTGACCTTTAAATGTGGCTGTGGAGTTTCCTAGGTAGAGGAACATGGAAATTCAAAGCATAAGAATGATTTGACATGCCTTTGCTGACTTGAGGTAATATGTTGCAAATAATGCAACAGCTTCATAGCTACGAACACCTTGCTGAATGTCAGGAAAGGAGTGATGACCATGCAGCTTTCTCACTTCAAGAACTCAATTGTGCCAACGAGTAAGTGTTTTTGTTTTTCTTAGTTTTTGTTTGTTTGTTTGTTTGGTTGGTTTTTGAGAATTATCCCTAGAAGATTAAGATAAGAGATTAATCTGGAAGACAGTTTGATAATTGCCTGATAATAGAAGCAAAGAGGAGAAAATACATTCATAGGATGTTGGATTTCTGACATACAGAATTGTGATTTTTAAAATTTTTTTTATTAATTTATTATTGTTACATCTCAATGTTTATCCCATCCCTTGTATCCTCCCACTCTTCCCTCCCTCCCATTTTCCCCTTATTCCCCTCTCCTATGACTGTGACTGAGGGGGATTACCTCCCCCTGTATATGCTCATAGGGTATCAAGTCTCTTCTTGGTAACCTGCTGTCTTTCTTCTGAGTGCCACCAGGTCTCCCTCTCTTGGCTGGTGCCTTAGTTTGAGCGGGACCCCTGGGCCCAAATCTGCCTATCATAATGTTCTACTTGTAGGTTTCTAGGACCCTCTGGATCCTTCTACTTTGCTATTCTCCCATGCTTCTCTCATTTAGAGTCCCAATAGGATGTCCTTCCCTCTGTCCCAGTTTCCTGGTAAGTGAAGGATTTCGTAGGACATACCCCTTGGGCTAGTATGCAGATATAAGTGAATATATACCATTTGAGTCTTTCTGCTTTGAGAATTGTGATTTTTAAAAAGTATTTTGAGTTGTGAGTTTCTTGATAATTATCAAGCTAAAGTATATTTATTATATATATTTATTCATGTCATTACCTTTGAAATACTACTGACACTCATGTCCTATATATATATGGACATTTAATTAGTTAAAATAAGTAGTTTTCATTAAGTTACTCAAATTTCTATCAACAAGTCAAAATATATTTCTTGTAAGGATCCATAAGAATCTAATGGTCAGCTGAAATTTATAAGAACTTGATTCTGTCAATTTGTATTCTAAGGATCAAAGGTATCTTATACTGGAGAATACTGTGACTTGTAATAGTATAATAAGTAGTTTAGCTTAATTTGAACCCTATTCTTATACATGGTGAAATATATAACTCTAAATTGTTAAAATTGACAAAAATATAAGAAGTTCAAGAGTAACAATTTGATTTTTTGCAAAGCAAAATATAGAACCATGAACAAGTTGTAAGCTGAGGTGACTCCTCCTTAAATGTGTTCTTTTAGGAATCATGAAGAGAATGGACATAGGACTAAGCTACTCAGTTTATCATTGTTCAGAGGTGGCAGCATCAAGTACTGTGCACCCCTTTAACTGTGAGATTAAAAATGGCCAACAGGGGTCCCTGTTATCAAATGGGAGTTTTAAAAAAATATTTTATTGATTAATTCATATTACATCTATATTTTTAGCCCATCCCTTGCATCCTCCCATTCCTCCCTCCCTCCCGCTTCCCGCCTACTCGCCTCCCCTATGTCTGTGACTGAGAGGGACTTCCTCTCCCTGTATATGTTCATAGGGTATCAAGTCTTTTCTTGGTAGCCTGCTATCCTTCCTCCGCGTGCCGCCAGTCTACCACATCAAGGGGACTTGGTCAAAAATGGGGCACTAGAGTTCGTGTGGAAGTCATTTTGAGGGGTGGATCTGGGCCTAGGGGTCCTGCTCAAATTATGACACCAGCCAAGGACAATATGGGAAGTAGACTTCGAACCCCTACCCAGATCTAGCCAATGGACAGGACATTCTCCACCATTGAGTAGAGAGTCAGGACTGACTTTCACATGAGAGTTTTAAACAACCCATTTTGAATAAGGGCTCTGGTGTCAGAAGGATACTTGTTGTGAGGAATGAATCTTTGTTATTTTAGTCCTTAAGATTCTGGAGTGGCTTGTCACCAGAGTGTGAATTACTCTCTTCACACCAAGAATTTGCTCCTTCATTGATCTTCACTTTACTTCAATACAGATTCCTGGAAGAAAAAAAAAAAAAAAAAAAAAAAAAGAGCAACTTCAGGATTAGCTAAAAGTCAAACATACCCAGCCAGAATTACATTACTTTCTAGAGAGATATTAAAACTCAAAAACTGTTGACAAGATGCCAGAAGGTTATAGGGACCTTTTCTAGCTTGATTCTGTTGTGATAAAGCACTCTGGCCAAAAGCAATTTAAAGGAAGAAAGAATTTATATCATCTTACAAGTTACAGTCTATCACTGAGGGAAGTCAGGCAAAAACCGTGGTAACTAACTCACTCTGTCTTGCCTTCTGGCTCACTTAGAGCTTTCTTATTACCCAGAATAGATGGCGTAGGGATAGTGATGCCCATAGTGGGCTGAGCATTCTCCCAAACCCATGCCTATAATCCAATCTGATCTAGGCAATTCCTAAAAGGAAGTTTACCTTATAGATAACTCTTGCTTTTGTCAATTTGACAATTAACAGTGACCAAAGTTGGATCAGAGTGAAGTATTTTCTTTGGGCCCATAGAAACAAAATGAGTAACAACAGAACTCTGTCGTGCCTTCTTTGACAAGATGTAGTTAGTTCAGAAAGCATGAGCTAAAATAATCTTTCTCAGACCTATTTGTCCTATGAAAATTAAATCAAGAACTTATTAACAAATCCTACACTCTTTCAATAGCAGTACATTTAAAGCATCACTTAAAAGTCTAGAGTGGGGAGGTGACAAAAATGTCAGTGTAAAGTCTATGAAAACCATCACCAGGTACAATATATATATACCAATAAAAATACATTGATTGCATGCTAACTTAGAAACACATATATTAACAACTATGGGTAAGATATAGCAATTTACATAACTTTAACAAATATATAATGACATTATAAAACTATTATATAGGAAAAATAAAATATTATATATGTAAAACTAAATACATTAAGAAAATAATAGCCAGGGACAGTGGCATACACCTGTAACAACAGCACTCAAAGAGGCAGAGGCACATGGATCTCTGTGAGTTCGAGGCCAGCCTGGTGTTCAAAGTTAGTCCAGACTAGCAAGGCTACATGGAGAATCCCTATCTCAGAAAAACCATAAATAATAATAATAATAATAAATATTTTGTTCTAATATTGTTGTATGTTTAGGTTGCATGATGACTTTTAGGTTCATAATCTTATATTAAAACCTCATTTGATTCTTGTCTTAAGGTCAGTTAATATATTTAGAACAACTATCATACCGTTAATAGAGCACAAATCATACTTCTAAAGCTATAAGAGTGGCATGTTGTTTGACAATTTCCCTTTTCTAGAAAGACTAAATTTGAAAGATATTAAGACATAGTTGATCTATACATCCTTTGTATTGTGTATATGTTATGGATTTTGAGTGTCCCTGTGTAGGGGGTGGGGTGTGTGTGCAGTTGTTTCTGAACATGTATATAAAGGCCAGAAGAGGATGTCACCTTGTTTTTGAGAGAGGCTATTTCACTGAACCTGAAAGTAATCAACTCAAGTATGCTGGCTCAGCAGCAAGTTCCAAAGATTCTGCTGCCTTTCCCTACATCTTCACTGTGATTATAGAAATTCATGAGGTTCTCATGTTGGCAATGGAGACTAGAATTCAGGTCAACAGGTCAACATACTTTTGCACAAAACAGTTTACCCACTTTGTCCTTGTCCCAGTCCAACTCTATTGATAATAAAAGAGCCAATTATATGGCACAAAATTGATTATATATGTAAAATACTCAAATTTTATATATTTAATACATCATTGTTATATTTCAATGCCTATTGTACATTATTTTATTGTTTTTCAAAATTTTGTTACATTTGCTCATTTTTATTTTCTGTGGTATTTTTCTTGTATGGATTATATGGAGCATATGAATGCTTGCTGTTAAAGGAAACTGGAAAAGGGCATTATATCCCTTGGAACTGGAGTTAGGGAGGGTATAGAAGCAACATGGAGGTACTAAGTTTCGCACCTGTGTCTTCTGCAGGAGTAGCAAGTGCTCTTACCCTGTGAGCCTTTGTATTACCCAGACCATACTGTATTGTTTTCAAAAGTCCAATAAAAACTTTTCTTTAGTAGAGTGAGGAAATGCAAGAAGACAACTATTAGTTAAACAGAGTCTTGGCAGTAAGGGATCCTTTCTATGTCCTAGAAGGAAAGAAAACATGTAATTCAATATTCCTGTTAAAATACTGTGATGCTCTAAGGGTGGACAGAAAATAATTTTGGGGAAGCAAACTTTATTAAGCTGTGACTTATTTAATTTAAATTGCATTTTGTTCAGAGATGCATTTTCATGATATAATTTAAAAGCAATTTTCTAAGACTTTGTCCTTATATATTCTGTTTTATTTATGATACTTGGAGGTATAAAATTATTCTGTGATTTTATGCATATAGAGTGAACTACATTTTAGAATGTCCAAAACAGACATAAATTCACTCTTCTATGTTCTCTAAAAGTTGTAGCCAATCACTTAAGCTTGTTTGACCTTTTAATTCCATTTTCTGAAGTTGGACAAAGTTCTCCAAGGCTTTTTGAAAAGGTCTTGCAACTTAGAAACATAACTATGGTTCTAAAAGATAGCATGTCAGCATGGAGAGATGGATACGTGTGGTTTCAGACATGTATGGTAGTTCACAGCAGCCACCTGAGAACACAGCCTTCTGTAACTCACGTTTGTCTGGCCTGTGTGGCAGGGCATCTGCAGAGGATGCACATTCATACATGCAGCAAAGCACTTATATACAAAAAATAAAAATAAGTCTTGAGCTGGAGAGATAGCTCAACAATAAAGAGAATACTGCCTGCCTCTGCAGAGAATGAAAGTTCAAATCCCAGCACCCAATATGGAGATTAACATCTGTAATTCCGTTTGCCAGGTACCCAACATCCTATTGTGCCTTTCACAAATACTGCATACAGAAGATGTCCATACAGATATGCAGTCAAACAACAACACATAAAATAGATCTTCTTAAAAATGAGTTAATCTTAAAATATAAAAGATTGTAGACAGTGTCATAAGGACTAGTTGAGTGTGGTGGAACATGCCTGTAACTACAGCATGTAAGGAAGGAGTTCTCAAGAGTTCAGAATCATCTTTGGCTACATAGTGAATTTGAAGCCAACATTTAAATAAACTCTGTAAAACCATCAAAAGCACCCCAACTTAATGATAATAATACTAAATAAAAACTCCTGAATAATAATGTAGAGAAGGAGAAGACGAAGGAAAAGGCTGT
The DNA here is from genome assembly GCF_903995435.1 of Acomys russatus. Lineage (NCBI taxonomy): Eukaryota > Metazoa > Chordata > Mammalia > Rodentia > Muridae > Acomys > Acomys russatus. The sequence continues at coordinate 49,210,960 of NC_067158.1, forward strand.
GGCGACGACGACAGACTCAGTGTCTTCTGAGGTGGTGGGCAGCATTTGATTTTCTATCAATTCCATTTGTCTTAATGAAAACACTGAAAGCTATTCAGCAAGAACCTGTCTCCACATTTGAATCACTGCAAGAGAGATGGGAAGAGAAGAAAATGGGTGGGGATTTACCCAGTCAGTAAACCTCTTGCCCCACACAAGGGGAGGATACTATTAGTCCCTATCAGATCCATTGACATATGATTGCTCCTCTCCATCCTAAAGCTTTCCAGAGAGCACAGCAAGCTGGAGCGCAAACGTAAGGTTCTTGTGGGCTCTGACTGCTTATTTCTTTGAAGTAGATAGTATTGGTATTCTGACTTGATTACATTTTATATACTAAAATTTCCTTTCTCTTTATATGTATTATTAAATGACGATTTTACAAATGTTCCCAAAATCATGTTTCTCTCTTTTTATTTATACTTCCCTATTTTTGCACCTTGAGTGTTCATTAACATTATGTTTTCTTGTTTATATTTAGGATAATCTGGCTAACACTGTTAAAATTCTGTGAATTTTCAGGACTCAGTTCACAGGGAAGTTTCAGCAGCTTCTGCTCGGCTCCACGTCGCGCTTTATGTGCCGAGTTAAGACTGCGACTCATTCTTTAGCGTCGCATTCACAAAGGACAAACTGCTGAAGGCAAGGAGAGAGGGCAGAAGTGATCAGTTCCAATGTGAAACTAAGTATTTTTACCAATAGGAAGCCATCCTATTTCTTGCTTGAGGGAATTGACTACACTCTAATATAATGTAATCTTTAGAAACATAATGGCACAGAGCTGTCTATGAATACCGTGTGCCACTTGTGACATTGACAAATTGCGCAAGAGTTGATGGACTATAAATGGCACCAACAAACCTTCTATTCCCACTGACATCTAGGCTCCTTGGAATTCAAAGCACTAAAGGCATTTGCATGCTCCCACCATTGGAAGGTTTTTACATTTTTAAAAAGGAGGCTTAAAAGCACTGACTTTTGAATTACTATAGTACGAACTGAAATATTTGTGGTAATACTAATAATTATCTGTGAAAAGGTGGCTTGTAAATTGATCGTTCAAAGTACAGCCATGTCTGTTACTCCAACCAATGAAGACATTTCTCAATCAGTATCTCAAATTTCTGTTTCCCTGTCTCTTCAGGGCAGCTACTCTGCCTCCTGATATCTGAACCATTTGTGATGTGTTACCACCTTACTTGCTGTATTTCAGAATCATTAAAGTTTTTGTTTATATCAAACTGTGTTTCATTTCAGTTGTTGATTCCTTGAGAATTTAAACAATGTGTTTGAAACATATTTACCCTCCTTAGTTCCTTTACAGGCTCTGAACCCACCTATCCCTTGTCACCTAAAAGGGAGATTATTGGTTTTCTTAAAATCTATTTATGTAATTTGTTTTTTGCTTTCTCTATGTTTCTTTTCACCTAAAGTAAAAATTATTTTTAATATTCTCATGAGTTTTTTTATTCCCCCAAACTCAGCCTTTCCCATACAAATTTGCTTCTAGATTTAGATATGTATTTTATGAAACTCATACTGAGCAATCAACATAACTTTTTTCACAGAAGGCAATATCAGGGTTAACTTTATTTGAAAATAATGATTTTGGAATATAGAAAAATATAAAGGCTTCATTAAGCTGAATGAGTATTCATAAATGCTTACAGCATCAAGAATTTAAAAAAAAATATACAGGTGTACTGTTTTATGTTGTCAAACATAAGTTGAGTCTTGCCATGTGTTATGGTTTTATAGCCTGTTTTGTGACACTCCATTGGAGGAAACTGATTTTGCATCAGGAATCAATGTCAAATAGCTACTTGGCTACAAGTGGGACGTTCTGCTTACCTCCTTTTCTCCATGTTGGGATATTATGTGGTTTTAGCTTGGGCAGGCCTTGTTCATGCTGTCAGTCTCTAAGAGTTTAGATGTCTATCACTCTATCCTTTCTAAAAGACACTGTTTCCTTAGATCAGTAATCTACCCCTGGCTTTTAAAGTCTTTCCTGCATAGATTGAGTTTAATTAAATTCTAGGAAAAACATATCATTATAAAGTTATCTATAGTAGAAAATAGTGCATGATATGTCAATAGCATTAAATATGAGTATTCTTGATATCTAAGAACAAAGAGCTATTCCTGGGAAAGGAGATTGTAGATTTACAGAAGCATGAAAGAAACTTTTCCAGAAGAAAAGTCAGAATGCTGTGAAGATGTCAACTTTTCATAATTAAATTTATGGCTTCAATACTCATAAGAGCAATATTTCTACAAACCTGTTTTTGAACCTGTCAAGAAACCTTTCAGAGGTTATCATGAAGCAAATAACTGTAAGAACAACCAGTTCTGTGGTATAATTGGCAGAGACAAGCTCTACTTTGTACTTCAAGTTTGAAAGTTTATTTTTGAATTATAAAATTAAAAAAATGTGTCAGAGAAAGAAGGATGAGGAAATGACTATAATTCAAGAAAATGGATATATTAATTAATTGTGAAAGAGGCAAATATACACACTAAGAAAAATACAATCAGTGCTGGTCAAACAGGATTCCTGAATTTAGAAGAATGAAAATAGAACATTTGTCATGCTGCACATGACTAAACTGCGAATTCAGCAAGGACCTCAGGATAAGAATGGCTACGCTGAATCTGATAGAAAAGAAAGAGGGAAATAGGTGAATTTATTGACACAAACATGATTTTTGAACAGCACAGACAGTAAGACCAACAAGTAAATTGTCTCATGAATCTAAGAATATTCTTACAGTACAAGATACTGTCATTTGAGGAAAGGGGCAAAGTAAGTATATAAAAAAAAATCTTTATATGACAGAGAGCTAGTAACTAGACTATACAAAGAACTAAAACAAAGATAAACATTTAGGTTAATACAACTTAAAAATGTAGTATATACCTAAACAGATGTTTTTCAAGATAGTAAACACAAATGACTGACAAACGCTTAAAATGTTCAACACCCTTAAACGTCAGATGATATATGACATGTTATTTGATATATGACAAAAGACAAACATCTGACACCAATGTCGGCCACAATAGGGGTGTAAGAACACTAATTCACTGGAGGTGGAAGTGCAAATTTGTACATCCATTTTGGTAATCCCTGTGCAGTTTCCTAAAAAAAAAGACAAAGGTAGCTCTACCATAGGATATTGGTATGCCACTCTTCGGCATATACCCAAACCTCTCTACATCTTATCACAGAGATATTTGTTCATGCATGTTCACTAACATTCTTTTATGAATGTCAAGTTATGGAAACAACTTAAATGACCACCTGAGAAATAAAATTATGAAATTTCTAGTCATTTGGGTGGAACTAAATAAAAAAGGGCATGTTAAGTGAAGTAACTCAGACCAAGATAGACAGATATCAGAGGTTAGCTTTTAAGCTTTAGGTCCTATATCGTTAAGATAAGCAGATGTTAAGTAGCTAGTAATGAACCAGGAGGAAGGAAAAGGATGGTCCATGTAATGACAACTAGAAGATAGAGTTACAAAGCAATAAGAGAAAATTAAAACATGACAATTAAAAACGAAGATAGGTAGGAAGTTAAGAGAGAATAAATATGGGAAGAAATAACTAACAACAAAGGCTCTTTAAAATTGTGCTTGGTAACCTGCCACTGTACAACGTTCTTAAAATATATAAATATATGAAATGAATTTAAATAGAATTATCTTGTAATGGAGAAGACCATACTCTACCCAGATATCATCACCTACCAAATAAAACACACAATATCAGGAATGGGGTGCATATTTTTAAGTTTTGGGACAAAAAGGTTCTATAGACCCTTTAGCAAATATTTCAGCCTATTGCCAGTGGTGTGCATTACTTCCACAAACTGATGGAAAGATTCTATTGCTGAAGGTGCTACCTATTTATGTCATTGAACATAAAGAAATTGACCAGGTACTCAACTGGACACCTCACTCTCATTGACTACTGTTCACAATACTGACAAGTACTATACATGGTGTAACTAGAAAAGAGTAATCAACAGTCACTTTAAGCCACAGATACTAGAGCTCTAATAGTGACATATCTGAATGATATACCCACTGATATAATAGGAACAATCATGTTATCGAAGTAAGCATGCTTCTTGTGATTTGATTTAAGTACAGATCCATGAGGTGGTACCCCTACCTGAAACCAAGATCATAAAACTAGACAGGTGATAGGCATTAAGGGAAAACCTATTACTATTATTTTGCTGAATGAACATAGCATTAAAATAACTCCTAGGGACATTTTAATATATCCATTGATCACCACATTGCTCATCAAAGAAGGCTTTTCTTGAAATAAATGGTAATTAACATAGAATCTCACAGACAGAAAGTATTCAAAGAGTGAAATATCTTGGGTCATTTGAACTAAAATAATATATCTCTATCTCATCCATACATTCGTGGCTCTGGGATTTATGAGGAAGAGGATATGGAAAGATTTTAAAAGCCAGAGGTGACGGCTACCCAAAGTAACTCATTTTCTAATCATGGTATAACCGATGCACATATGAGTGCACAGAGTCCTTGACAGCATGCACAATCCTGCACACACTCAAGCCACACCCAATTAAACATGGAGAAGAGAAACTAGTCACAAACCCTTACCCAAAACTATTTACGTTTCATAGCTATGGGAAAAGGGAAGACCAGTTTTCTCCAATGGAGTGAAACTTGTTATATATATCAAAAACATTCCACAGAGTGAAGTTAAAGAATATTTGGCCAGTAAAAACAATATTCCATGGTTTGATTTCATTGTATTTTTGTGTCTTTTTTTAAGAGAGGAGAAGTATAAAGTTGAATGTGGAAGTTGAGTTAGAATCTAAGAGGAGTCATAAGAAATGAAAGAATATAATCAAGTATATTGTATGAAATACTCTAAAAATAAAAACATACAGAAAGAAGAAAAATAAAAACCTTTTTAAATAAATGTATATGTTCTAAAATTATAGATAAATGGATTCCTGGAAATTTAATTATTATTGTTTTTCTGTATACAGACATAAATATTCATAACAATAAAATTTCTACTGAGTTCTAGAATTTATTCTGCACCCATAAACCACATCAGAAGTAGTATGTCCAAGCTCATCAACTCTTTTCAACATACAACTTTTTCTCTGACATTCCCTATCAGAGATAATACCACCATAATTCTTCAAGATGTCAAACCTAAAAATATTTTTGATGGTTGACAAATACAGTTTGTCTCTGTCGGTATGTCGGTATGATATTTTCTTTTCAAAATATTCCATATATATATATATATATATATATATATATATATATATATATATATATATATATATTCACCAACGAAAATTGAACCTAAGTAATAAGTCTCAAAATATGAGACGGTCAAATATTTGTGATTGACAACAGAGGTAATCTCTGCTGATTCGCCTTAAAGTTGTTTATGCCAATGTCATACCACATTGCAGATTTAAACTGCCTTCAGTAGTTGATCAAATTACTGAGATATTTTCTAGGGCAATTGTACCCAACAATTTTAGAGTTGAAGGTATCTTGTCATTCTGGTCTCCTCTGCAGAACTTTCTTCAGAAGATCTCATTGAATTCATCCTATTCCATGAAACCTTGCATGAAGAACTGTAGTTCACACGAAGGGCCTCGGCCTTTATGAAGAATTGACATGTATATACTGTGTCTGTCAATACAATCAGAGCATAAGGATATTTTAATACTACAACTGCCTCTCTGAGTAATAAGCACTGGTTTTGAAAGAAAATCTTAGTTTTAAAATCAAAATAAAATATTTTTATTGAAATATCGATTTTTTTGCTCAAGCAATGCATCCTACCACAGTACCCCCTTCCACAACTCCTCTTAGCTCCTTTCTTCTTCCCTTTCCTCCCAGATCTACTCTCCCTCCATTTTCTCATCAGAAAAGAGCAGCCAAGCAGGACAAAACAAGATACACCCAGACAGGGCAAAGCCCTCATATGGAGAAAGGACAAAGCAACCCACAGAAAATGTAAAAAATACACTTCCTCCCAAAAGTTCCACAAAACCACCAACTTAACAATAATAATAAAATCACAGAAGGCCTGGTGCAGACCTATGCAGGCCCTGTGCTACATAGTCATTCTCTGTGAAGCCAGGTGAGTACTGCTTAGTTTATCTGGTTGTCCACATTACTCTGGTGTCCTTCATCCCCTCTGCCTCTTTTTCCTGTTTCTCTTCAGGTGTTCCCTGATCTAGGAGTGGAGCAATTCCATGGAGACCTCTAATTTAGACTATCCCTTTGCATAATGTGTGACTTTTGGTCTCTGGACTCACTCTGATCTGTTGTCAAAGGAAGCCTTAATGTTGACTAGAGCCTAAGGGTGAAGGCGTCACACCCACACCAGCTTAATCTCGCACAGTCAAAGATCTGTGTGGAAGCTGTCCTCAGCAGTGCATACTGATGTCAGTTTTTAGAGGGTAATCTTCTTTCCTAGCATCAGACCTCCCTTGTCAACAAATCAGCAGAATGTAACCCATTCCCACCACTGGAAGCCTTACGTGACAGTAATGACCAGTTCAGACTCCTCCACTACTAGGAGCCCTCACTGGAGGCACCCTCATAGATTCTAGGATGGTTCCAGTGGACTAGGCTCCCACACTGACACTGAGACACCACCCTTTCTCCAGTTCCAGCTGCCTCTCCCTGTACTCTCTCCCTCCACCCCTACCCCAGCCTCCCTCCTACTATACTTTTCCTTCTTCAATCACCTCAGCAAACCAACAGATTCTATTGTATTTCTGCTTCCCAGGGAGATCATGCTCCCCCTGACCTCAATAGCACTCCACTTTTCCTACCCTCTAAAATGGGAGGAAGCTAATTGGAAACAAATGATCATAGACAAACAGCATGTTAACAACCAATGGGTTTCTCTAAAGCAATACTTAGAGGAAGGGTGATAGCAACTAATGCTTATGTTATAATATAAAACTATATCAAATAAAAATGATCATTGCTCATCAGTAACTAGGTGAACAAACAGAAAATATTTCTTTGAAAATGACAACTATGTGTTACAAAGAAAATATAGTGAAACGATGTTTAAAAAATATGGGTTAAATTTTAAGGCTTTTTTCACAATAAAACAATCATTCTATGTTCTGCATGTGTCTGTTTCTGGGCAGGCACATGCAAACATCAATTCTTCCATTCATCTAAGATAGAGTAATGATGATAGACCACAGGAATGAGTCACCTCAAACCTAGCTTAATGAAGTAAGTTTCTTGGATTTTTGGTGTTATTTATAGAAGCATAGATGAGTCAATAGTCTCAGGAGCAACACAGAAGCCAACCTCACTTCTGATGGTGACTTATGAAAGCTGCCCTTCTGGAGTTCCTGTTGTAGTCTGTAGGAAGTCAACTGGTCAGAGATGAATTGTTCCGCATTAAGTGTTTAATACTTTTATAACCCTGTGGACAGTTTTCCTGAATCATCCCAATTTCTGAGCTTTGTATATTTCATTTACTTCAAAGTATTACAAGATGCATTCTTTCTTCAAAGAAAAAAAATGTTTCAATTTTAAATAAATAGCTAGACAACACTATTTTATATATATATATATATATATATATATATATATATATATATATATATATGTGTGTGTGTGTGTGTGTGTGTATGTGTGTGTGTGTATGTGTGTGTGTGTGTGTAAAGGAATATTTAAAAGAATATAAACCTGATGAGAAAAATGCTAATACAAAGACTACATTTTGATAATCAAAAACCACTCTAAGGAAATTTACATTGCAAAAAAGATGAATCAGAACACACCGAAAGAATTCACACTTGAAAACATTTCACAAATGTCTCAGCATTAATGTTTAAGTCTGGACCAAGTGATTCTGTGGATAGTTACCTGGTCATGCTTGTTTGTCTAAAAGATAGATGCAGTTTTGGAAATTAATATCAATGTGAGTATTATTTTCTCTTTATCTCAGTGAATATAGTAACTGTCACACAAATTTCAAAAAATAATTTGGTACATTAGATAAGAGTAAGCGATACAGCAAATCCTTGATAGGAATCCATTAATAATTCATTTCTGCACACCTCAGGGTGTGACAGCAGCTTTTAATAAGTGCTGTAGTATTCCCTCTGTCATGTGTATTGCACTAAATCCCAATACAGAGGAATATACCTGAAAGAATAAAATAGTGTGTTCACTGATTGAATAGTTCAAGTAAAGAGTTACTAAATCATTTTTATCTTTAAGACAGGTTGGATTTGGTTTATACTATTCTACAGTTTTATTGCAAGTAAGACTTGCTTTGTGTTTGGATACCTTTCCCATTATTATATACAAAAATCACGGATAGTTTATGAGAAATCCAAGAAAAGAGGTAGGAATTTTATTGAGGAAAAAAATGCATGGAATGATTTACATTCATTTATCAAATATCTAATCCTGGATAAGGATCACTGTAACTGTTTAGGTCTTGTTGAAACCCATAGGCTTCATGACTTTTTCCTTCTTTGAAGTTCTTTTTCACATCCAGTAGCTGTGAAACTACTCTCATTATTCTCTGAAACTTAGAGAGGACACTTATACAGAATTAGAAGCTATTTATCTTTCTTATGTTTAGGTCCTTACGTTTGCTCCTAATCTCTGGCCTGATTTTTCCCCATTTCATCATGTCTCTTTTACTTTGATTCCACATTCTGCTCTTTTAAATACTGATTTTGACCCTTGATAGCTTCATGTTCTTAAGGAGAGTTAGTTGCAATAAAGTGTTGTTATCAAATGTTTATTAGATAACTTTGTGATATGGAGTGTAGGAAACAGAAAAATAACAGTCATAAGATTGATGAATATTTAACAACAATGGTGAATAAAGGAAATTAAGAAAAACTATATAATTTCTGTAGTGTAAAATAAGGAGAAAAAGAAAATTCTAAGAAATATCTTTAAGGTCATACAAAATTTATACAGACTGTGCTAGTAAGAACAATATTTATTCAAATTCAGGTAAAACATTCTCAGCCTTGGAGGGGAGGCTGTCATGAAGTCATCCCACCTTGAAATGAGGAGCCATTGGTAAAAAATATTTGTTGAGAGAAAAAGAGTTCCCCTTCTTTGAGGGTGTGGACCCTGGGAAGAAGAACACGGTCCAGTGGAGGACCCATGCCTAACGTATACAGGACGCGTTAATTGGACATCTTAGATTTAAAAACAAATGAAGGAACTGTATTGGGTGGGAATGGAACTGGGAGTATTTCTGAGTTGGAGAATGTAGTACATATGATCAAAATATAATTTTTATAATTCTCAAAGAATTAATAAAACTATATATAAAAAGAAGTTAATACACAGTTAGAAATCATTTTTTTAAGAGTTCAAAATGTGCTGTGTTATTTTTTATGTCATTATCAAATACTGTTCACCATTGTTGACAAAATTTGATATATGAAATTCGATAACTTTTAAAGAATTTTTCTTGAAAATGTTTTCTTTACAAGAAAGAGCCCAGGAAAAACAATACACTTAATTTTTTTTTTACTAATTTTCTTATTTATTTGAAATTGTTTTTTTTATTAGGCACTAAATAAAGCATGTAAATTTTAGGATCAATTAAATCTGTCTCCATGCCCATCATATTTGCAAGAATAAATTCTACTTGTTTGTTGGTGGATAATTTGGGGAAAACTTTGAAGGTAGGCTTAATGTGTACTCCTGATGAAGTGAGTCAAGTCCTACAGGAATGCTACTATGAATGCGGCCAAGAATTAGGGCCTACACAGCAAGACAAATATGGCAACTTTCATTTTAAAGAAAGAATTTATAACATGTCAGTTGCTTTTATTTGTACTGATAAGTTTTAATACAATTTTGTATGTTTTAAGGTTGATCTTAAACCTATAAATGTAGATGTATTCCTAAGAGTTGTGGATATGTAGATACAGAACAAAACGTTAATTCAGAAGGCACTTTAAAATTAAGGGATAGAGAATCTAAGAAGTTAATTAAATGGTAATGTACAGGAAACTTTTATGGAAAAATATCTAGTAAGTTATAAAAGCTTTCAAGCTCACTGAAGGAAATTGATAGAAACAGTATTAGAAAATGAGAAAAGTCAAATGTTCACATAAAACAAAGACCCCAAATCATGTGATAAAGCAGTAACGATATGTGAGACCTTTTAAGCAGCAGAGATATGTGAAAAAATGTTATGGCTATATTAAAATTTCTGACAGATTGTTCATACAGCGGGACCAATGGGAGTGGGTTAGTTCCCTGGGGTGTTGTAGAAATAAGAGGAAAAACTTAGAGCTAGATAAAATGCAATGTGAACGTGATTAGAGTGCTTCATTTTTAAAACTGGGAGAACCCTGTGAGCTAGTTGCAACGCTGGCATTAGTAATCTAGCATCAGAAATGACTGGAAATTTGTAAGAAACAAATCGTCCCGAATCAGAAACTTGCTTTCCACTAAACCAATTTACCAAAGTAATACTTAAAAATAAATGTTGATTCTTAAGCTACATAGGTTATAATGATGTATGTTATAATGAACTTGTGGGATAAACTAGTAAGATGAGATTGACTCAAACAATGGAAAAGCCAGAGTACCAGAAGTTTAAAATTTGTAATACAATATACAAATAATAATATTAAAACCATATATACATATGAAAGAGTAGCCATGGCTTAGAAGCTAACATATCTATAAATAATGCGGTGTGAATACAGAGCTGTTGGATTATAGTTTACATCTGGGATGAGTGTGATACAGCTTTACAGGTTTGTTGTTATAATTGTCCAGATAAAATTCAAAGACAATTGTTTATTGAGTGGTAAATGTATGGAACAGAATTTGTTCCTTAATCTGTTCATGTATCATAGACTTTTTTCTGAAACCCCAAAACATGCCTTTGTATAATAATGCATTTGTTTAGATTATTATTTCTTTGCTTTCTTTCTCTTCATTTTTTATATGAGTGTAAGTGAACTGTATACTGACCATGATCAATACTTGTTTATATTCCATAATCTAGTCTAATACTGTTAGGCTATAAATAAAAAGGGGTCTATGACTATTTTAGGTGAAAAGGAATTTGGTAATTTTGAGAGTGTTTTAAATTTCAAGTTAAGAAGGCATATAACGTGGGTGGAAACTAACCTGTTCTAAACATTATGGCAAAGAAGAGAAAATAAATAATGCTTTAGGGAAAAGTCTGGAATGGAATAATATTTTCTGAAAGGTTTAGTAATTATTATTATATCGAGGTTTTCTAAAGTGTATCATACATTTAGGCATCATTTTACAGTGAGATAAGCTATATTGCAGTGAAGGTTTTTGTGCCATTGGATGCCAGTACACAGAAAGGGACTTGGGAAGAAGCTGAGAAGATGATCTCCTCTAAAACTGTAGTAAAGAACAAAGGAAAAGTCCATTAACTCATCATCACTCTTGAAAGAAGAAAATCAAGAGACCCTAACTTAAGGGGGTGAGTATGGAGGAGAACAGGAGGGATCAGGTGGAAATAATGGAAGAAATGCCTGGAACTGGGGAGCTGCAGTTTCAAGGTGAGGTAGAAACCTAGTGAATTACAAACTCCCAAGAATCCACAAGTATAGGCATAAGATTATTGTGTAATTCAAATGCTGATTTCTGTAACCCCCATCCCCAATCTGGTTGCAAACCTTGTTCTGCAAATCTCCTGTCTCAATATCTTGTAAACATTGTTCCCCAATTGTCCACTGATATGCTAATAAAGCAGCCTACAACTAATTGCTGCAGAGCAGGGGTTAGAATGGGGCTGGGTTTTCTGTCAGGTGGAGGAGGAGTTAAAGGAAGAAGTAGAGGATTGAGCCACCAGAGGTATCAGGGGACATTAGAAGAAGGCGCTGGAGGAACAAAGCTATAAAGTGCAAGAATCTCTGGGATGTATACTTGGAGAAAACCATATAATCCAACAGAGTTAAGAATTGAGTAATAATTGCTCAGTTATTGTGTTGTGAAGATTATTTTTACACAAATACAAAAGAGTCCTAATTTTTTGTGTGATAGCTGGGTTAAGAGAGAAAATGAGAAACAATCACAGTTTTATAAAAAATAACTCTAACACATAAGTGTGACTATAGCTGAATACTTCTAGTAAAAGTGATTAAGGACCCTGAATTTTCAATCGCCTATAACCGGACAAGGCTCCTAGTGGAGGGATTGGAAACCAACCTAGCAATAAGCCCTTTGTCTTTCATTCCTGAAAGATATGCTAGGTAGCATAAAACTTGCACAGAACTTGTAGGAGTGGCCAAACAATGCCTAGTCCAAATTCAGGCCTAGGCAGTAAGAAGCAACCCAAGCCAGACACTGCCTGAAGGGCTAGGAAGCAGAGTCTAGAATGCTCAGGAACAAGAATTAAAAATAAATAAATAAATAAAAGCAGTGAAATGGTTGCTAAACACAAAAACAGGAAACTAGCACCATTGTCATCAGAGAGGCTTGATCCAGAAACTGATAGAAGTAGATGCAAAGACCCACCTCCAAACTTTAGACAGAGCTCTGGACATTCTGCGGAATACAGAAAGGTAGAAGTGTAGAAGCCAGAGTGGTTGAGGCTACTACAAGGAAACAGCCCACAGAATCAATTTAACACGGATCACTGGGGCTCACAGAGACTGAACTGACAATCAGGGAGCCTGTATGGGTTTGACCTAGATCCTCTGCATGCATGTTATGATTCCATAACTTGGGCTTTTTGTAGGACCATTGACTATGGGAGTGAGGGCTGTATCGGACTCTTTTGCCTTCTTTTGAGATACTTTCCTTTCTAAGGAGCCCCCTCCTTCAAGCCTTTATATGAAGGGCTATGCCTCATCTTGTTGAAATTTGATGTCCCATGTTTGGTTGATATCTCTGGGAGGCTTGCCTTTTTCTGAAGGGGAAAAAAAGAAAGAATATGGGTGAAGGAGGAGGTGGAGAATGGACCTGGAAGAGAAGGGGAACCTGTGGTTGGGATGTACTATAGAGAGAAGAAACACACACAAGGATGCGTTTCTTAGATAATTCAAGTGTGATTTGTAAAGCACAGAAGTAACAAGGCAATATGGAGGCCTTGAAGTTATGCAAAGTCAAATGATTAATAGAGACTTGATCATATTTTATATTTACCTAATATGGACATATTTGACAAATATAGTGAATTCCTTAAAATTCATAAATTTACACTATTTTCATTAATGCATAGACATGATTTCTTCTTCTATTTTCCTTTAAAATTTATTACCTCATTAAGGTGGCAAACATCTCCAACATCATTAATTAAAAATTTCTGTAATGGGCTCGAAGGTTAAAACTGTCTTCATTCTCACTTGTCTAATGCTGATGGTTTGAGAGCTTGGCTCTCTTTTGGAAAAGTGACTGAAGACACGGAAAATAACAAACACATGCTGGGTTAAAATTTCCCTTTTCTGATAATTAACTGATAATTGTATTCCTAAGTCTCTGTGTTTATGAAACAGAAACGAATATTTTTATATTTTAGTGTAACCTGTAACTTGCCACTCTAACTTGGAAATAATTAGATAAGATTAATGCTCAGAAAGTAGACAAGGCAACTTTTACTAAAAATGTTATTAACACCCTGCTTTATAGATATTACCAATGCTATTTTTACTGAATCAACGATTAGAACATACTATAAAGTAATGCCACTTATGTATATCAAAGTGAGTGAAATGTACCTAAATGCAGTAGGATGTTTTGTTTGTTGTATTATAGTCAATAAACAATATTAGCTGATTTAAAAAAATACACCAATTAAATGATAGTCAAATCAATATTCCCCATTACTGAGAAGAAAACATTCATATGAGGCATAAATGAAAATATGGATGTGTTAGAGTTTTGTTGCTGAGATAAAATATCTGAGATAAACAGCTTATGAAAAAAAAGGATGGTTTGGTTCATATTTGCTAAACATTTAGTCTGCGTTTGGTTGCTTTATAGCTATGTTTTTACATAGTTCTGTAGTAGAACGTCATGGAAGAAGAAGCATGTGATATCATCAGAAATGAAAAAGAGCAAAGAGAATCTCAACCGTCTCCTTACATGTGTAACTCAACTAACTAACTATCCTCTACCAGCTTGTACATAAACAACATTTCATTGCACCACACAGACAGACAGGATAAAATGCAACATTTTGCAAAGGAGCCTTTGGAGCACACACTCTGGAGCTAAACAATTGAAATACTCAAAATTGTGTCAACAGGGAGCTACCCAACCTCCCTTAAGGGAAATGGGGTATCATTCTCTTAGGGTTTCTTCTGGCTGATTTAGGATGAATAATACCTTTGTAGGGGCCCAAATGAAATTGGGGGAAATGGGTAAAAATGGTAGGAATATCATTTGTGGTCCAGTCTCTAAATGTTGAGAACTTCCAGGCTTAATAAAAGTCCTGGGTGGGACAGTCTGAAATGCTGGACCATTTGGGTACAGAGGCTTGCTTCGATGCTGTCTTAAGAGGTGTCCTGTTCTGATGGAGAACAGCAACTGAAGCACTTGATGCTGGAACATGAAAGATGTAGGATGTCAGTATCCAGCATGCTGAGAGGAATGAATCCTGTCATATCTGATCCAGCTTCAAAGTCCAGTGTTTTTACTCTAAACACATAGTTTCTCTCAAGCATTATATACTGTTCTTCACCGGTGAGCTATCCTAAGGTCTTCAAAAGCCTCAGAGACCAACAGAATATGGCATTTAAATATGCTTTTAATATTTTAAAGATTCTTTGACAACAGGACAGGTTAACTCCTGACAACACACACCTCCTTATGGAGATGGCTTCAAATTCAGCCACTGGGGAAAGTATCCTCATTTATGCCACAGACACAATTCTGGCAAAAATCTGGCAAGCTTAGATGCAGGCAGAGTTGATGGCCAAACTTTGCCAAGTCAGGGTAAACAAGTCCTCAGTGGTTCCTGCCTCACAAATATGTCTGTCAGATATACTGGGCCAGAAGGCTGAAGATGATGTTTCACATTTTAGAGAGCTATGGGTGACTGTTCAGGCAGCAACTGTCTCCATCAATTTTTTTCTTATTATTAAATTAAGAAGCTGCTAACCTGCACTTCCTGTTTACCCAGGTAATTAATTTTACTCCTTCTCAAGTCTCTGATGGAGTTGAAGACCAAATAGTTGAGTACCACAATTAAGCCTAGTTGCTTATGGATTACTATGTCTTTAGGTCTAGATATATGTTTTAAGCCGATAGAAATGAGATATGATAGATATTGAGTTACGTTCAGAATTTTAGACTCACTGAGATAGGAAAATGTTTTCTTCAAGGTCATCAAATACAAACAGTCAAAACACTATCAACGTAAATCCTGAATTGTCTGTGGTTTTTTTTGCTGTTTGTAGTTTATTGTATATATGTGTAATAATATAAATATATATGTAAAAATATTTAAAAAATAAAAAAAGAAACATCCTGCATGGCCTGGCGAAAATTTAGAATTGTAAACAAAAGAGTGAGTGGTTTCTAAGTTTTCCTTAGTGGAGGTGACAGAGATAAGTGGGTGAAGCAAGTTGAACTTGCAGGACAGCAGAGTTATTTGGATGACTCGCTAAATGAATATATGTCATTGTGTACTCAAACATGCAAAATGTGCAACTCAGAAACGGAAACCTAAATAACCCATGAAACTTACTTGGCATTTAAGTGTTAGTATTTTCTCATTAATCAAGCTTTGTCCTACACTGTGCTAATAGGGAAGTTGTTATGGGGAAAGCAGGGTCAAGATAGTGTTAAGAGGTGTGTGCCTACTCTGTACTTTACCCTCAGAGCTTACATAAACAAAACATTTTTAAATTTATTAAAATGACACAAGTGTTTTTTCCCTAGGAATGTAGTACATTTTTTTCCAGTAAGGTTGCAAATTTTGGTTGTTTCTGTCCACAGGGACCCATGAGGATCTGACTACAGTGGTTCGGGGTGGCTTGATTGAGCATGTGCATACGGTATGAAACTGGTGAGTTGAAATTGATTTTAAAAGACAGTGGAAGATGAACTGATCAGAGTAATGGTCAATACTGCAACAGCAAGCAAGCACTTGGGCAGCATTCTTTTCTGGCGAATATTTTTTTTTATTATATACAGACTCAAAATGATTATTTCCTTTAATTTTAAGAATATTTTCATAACTCACAGTTGAAGTATCTCAAATAATTAAGTGTTAAAAGCAACAACAATTATTTACCTCAATAGGTAAAAGAAGCAAATGACTATTAAATTTAAAATGTCAAACAAGACTCTATTAGTAATTTTAGTCAGACTTACTTGGTTCATCTAGGATGCTGTAATTGCTCAGGTTTCTGTGAAGTCCTTGGTCTGTGCTAAATGCGGTGAACCTGTTATGGGTAATATCAGTAATAGAACTAATAACAGTTTTATAAATATGGCTAATATTGATTCTGATTAAGTGGGTAGAACAAATTGTAGTACATAACATACCTGTGCATAATATAGAGTTAATTTCATATGTATAATATTGTATGTTGCTATAGCTATGAGTCTAAAATATCAAAATATATGCCACATTGAAGTAAAAACGTATATGTATAGATATCTATAATTATTTGTACATGTAATGTATTGTGAATAGCTGAAAATAGCTCTATAAATATGCATGTGTCATTGTATATTTTATTATTAACATTACAAACTTTATTTTTAACGGTCTCAAAATCGTATTGTGGTATCTATACTTTTGCCTTAGTAGTTATAGAATTTCTAATTCAATTTATTTCAAAGCAACTATTCTCTTTGACCTAACGGACATCTTGTGGAGTCTAGCAATCGAGTCATTGATATTGATGTTAGTTCCTCATATGATACCTTCTTCATAACTTCCTGCATGATTTTAAAAACACATTTTCTCTATATTTAAGCCTTCCAACAATACTCTTGGGAGTAGTTGGAATCAACATTATAAATTAATGAAACAACAGGTAAATTTTAATCCACCTATTTAGTAACTTTAATTGTCTGAATTAAGGCATGTTTTTTCCTCTGATAAGTTGTAAAAGTAATTTTGACTTTTAATTTTGTGGATATATTGAATGAAATCCTCTATTATACTGAGCTCTCAGCACTGAGCAGGGTGCTTTTATATACTTACCTATAAACCGTCCACAACCTCTGTGATCAGAGCTGTTTATCACAGCATATCCAGAAATTCTTGTTAACATATCAGGATTACAGTAACACAAACTGCAGAACTATTTTACTTTAAATATGTATTGAAACCTGTTTAAATGTTAAATGGTGAATAAAATGTGTTATTTCATAGATTTATATGAAAAAAATACATTTTGTATAAATATGGAAAAAAGAAATATGAGAAAAATGCACCTACCTGCCAAATCCTGCTATCAAAGACCGTATTAAGAAACATTTTATTGTATAAATTGTAACTACTATCAAAATTCAATTCATCACCTTAGTATGACTTATGGGGAAGCATTACTCAACCTGTGTGGTAGAAGTGCAGGGCTTTTCACAGTCTCCTGTGTGTCATCTGATTACAGCCACCATCACTCAAAACTGACACATATTGATATTCATATATCAAGAACTTATAGCTCTTACATTCTGACAAATTATTTCTAACTTTAACAGAAAGCTACATAGGAAAGCAGTATCTTAGATATCTATGACAAAAATCCTGTTATTGAAGAGGTGTATCAGCAACATTTTCTCTAGAACAGTGCTTTCTGGCCTAAGCCAAGAGAAAAACAACACTCAAAAACTAAAAGCATTTCATTGGGCCTCTTTAATAATATACACTGTTCTCATGAGGATAAAACAATAGCAGCATACTTGTTGAATTCACTGAGGCAGCAAATAATAAACAAAGCAAAGCAAATACTATATTTCTTTCTGACTATTATCGGGGCAGATAATTCATTATTTTAATAAAATGAAAAGGAGAGGTTTTAGCAATACATTTTGAGGCTCTTTTGGCCAAAGTTTCTATTAAAATGCCATTTTTCCTCCTAAAATTCTCAGACATTGACTCTACATTTTAACAAATGTCCAGACATTATATCAATTGGTTACTCTCAATTAATTATCTGTTGGAGAATTGTGGGTCATATACAGTTTCTTGAGTGTACTACGTTCATTTCTATAGAGATCAAAGTTTATATATGATTCAAAAAATAAAACTGTACATGCAAGTTTGTTTATTCTTTCCTTCCCGTACATTTTATTTAAATGTTTATTGTTGCTTAAAGTCAACTATTTAATCAGTATTATTTTTAATTTTTTAAACATATATCTCTTTTTTATGTATGAGTTATTTTTTTACCTAAGTAAATGCTGTGTACATAACATATATGTCTGATCTCCATGGAAGTCGGAAAAGAGAGTTGGATCCCCCGGAATTGGTGTTACAGATGTTTTTGAGTAACCATGTGAGTGCTTGGTACAGAATCTATGTCCTCTATGCATGAAACTAGTGCTATTGAATTCTGATCCATCTTCCCAGTCAGTATATTCAGTATCTCTCTGCCCGTCAGTCAGGATCCATGAGCTGCTTACACTGTGAAGAATCATTGATTTAGATATTGGGATTCCGTATATCACCGCAGAAGAAAATATTGTACATTTCCATTTGTGAAGTAGTTTTCAGACCTGGGAGCATTTTCATAAATCCAAATTTGGAATTAAATAACTTAGATTGTTCTGAGTTATTTTAATTTGATAACTACTTTCTAAAGTATTTCCCTGATCACACTTTATTTGGTGTTTTTAATATAAGCATTATGGGCCCCATTGGATGGGCCCCATCATAATGAGATTTTAATTTATTTCAGCAGAAATTGGCAAATATTGATTCTAATAGTCTACATAAAAAGTAGTTTATCTGAAGAGCTACTCACAGTAGATGGCCAATTGGGGAAGGAAAATCAATTTTCCTTGAGGTGTTGGCCATGGGTAGGTTTTCAATTGGCCTTTTGTGGATTCCATATTCATATGTATCTTGGCAGTACTAATTGGATTCAACGACTCAAAAGAATAATCATTTTCAAAAGAACATTGTCAGACATGGATATATATATATATATATATATATATATATATATATATATATATATATATATATATGGCTTTCAGTTTGCTGTTCCAGTAGGACTTTTCTTTTTCTTTTTTTTTCCTTTTTTTCTTCTTCTTCTTTTTTTTTTTTTTCCTCCAGTAGGACTCTTGAGTATGTGAACAAGTGGGTCTCTGAATCTTGTATTTGCACTTGTACCCTATTCCTTCTGTTTGTTTGGTCCAACTTTGATGTGATAGTTTTTGCTTTATATATTTTTTGTATTTATTGTTTTATTTATTTGTTGGTACTTAAAATAAATTCAAAACCTATTCATTAGGGTAAATTTAAAAACTGAACTCTCACTTATATCTGCTGGGAGAGGGAAAAAACCATTTTCTCCAATAGAGTGACATGGAATATATTAACCATTGAAGGACAGGCTTCATGCTCAGGAGTAGTTGACCAGAATATAATTAGACCCCACAAGTTTTGTTGTTGTTTGTTTGTTTGTTTGTTTGTTGTATGTGTTTGCTTAAAGTTTGGTGAGTTAGTGATGATGAAGATGATGATGATGATGATGATTATTAATGTTTATTATGTTTATATTTTGGCTTTGTTTTTTTTTTTAGATGTAGATCTTTTTTCTTTTTTGTGTAGCTTTATGTTATTTTCTTGTTTTGGGGGGATTGTATTTCTTTTGCTTGTTTTTTGAGAAAGAGCTTGAAAAGGTAGGAGGGGGAAAGGATCTGGAAGGACTTGGAGAAAAAGAAGAAAAAATATGTGTGTGGATGTGTATAACTATATAGTTTTAAATAATAAAAAATAAAATATACTCATGGATTTTCCTATTGGCCTATGCTTCGTGTATTACAGACTTCATCTATATGCATGAACTGATGTATAATAAGAGAAAAATAAAAAAACCACAATATACAAATTATATAAAGCAGATAATGGGGTAGATCCAGTCCTCAACACAGTCCTACTGAATATTTCATAAAGATGTAAAAGTTTAGGTAATTCAACTTGATTTGAAGTGAAAATACAGAAAGATTTTTAAAAGTGGAATTAGTGATGGAGCTGTTCATAAAAGAAGAGTGGTTCATGCTCTTAAATAGAGTATAGGATGTAGAAAGCTGTGTATCCACATGAAAACTAAGGACAAGAAAAAATGAAAGTGACGTGTGTCTGGACATTTGGAACGTCTCACTAATTCAGAGTTTGACTGCTTACTACTTTTCTCTGGGTTGGTTATAGATCTCTTCATTTTTAGCTTCTGCTAAGTGATAAGATACATGTGAATTGACTAATATTAAACACAAATCGAATTACCCTAATAATCAATATTATGCTCATTTTCAAAAATAAATAATTATTTTTAATTTTTTAAATATTCTTCACTGGAATTGAAATTATTATGAAACTGTTTGTTGACTGGCAGCCATATAAGGTATCTTAATAACCTCAATGTACTCTAAGAGTGCTCCTGGCTTAAAACTGAGGCTAACATTTTTTAAAGTATATTTTACTAGTACAGCAATCATTATATTGGCCTGAGGCATTGTTCACTTTTTCTTCTTATTCAAACATACCACTTTCTCAAGAAAATCATAACATTACAAAAGTAATTTCACATAGACATAAATTTGGTAAGCATCATTCATTCATGTACAAATTAATGATTCTTTTCTTCAAAAGTAGATGTTTCTTTGATATGTAAATGTACTTGGACATCAATCTGACACTTTCTCAAAAAATTAGGAATAGTTCTACCTCAAGACCCAGCTATTGCACTCCTTGAATATACCCAAAAGATGTTCCACCAAACAAAGACATTTGCTCGATTATGTTCATAGCAACTTTATTCGTAATAGCCAGAAACTGGAAACAACCTAGATGCCCCTCAGTCGAAGAATGGATAAAGAAAATGTGGTATGTTTACCCTATGGAATACTGCTCAGCTATTAAAAACAAGGAAATCTTAAAATTTGCGGGCAAAGGGAGGGAACTAGAAATTATCATACTGAGTGAGTTAACCCTGACCCAGAAATACACACATAGTATATACTCACTTATAATTGGATACTGGCTCAACATGGATGTCCTCTAAGAGTCTTCCTCAGATGGGATCGGGACAAATGTTGGGACTTGCTATTGGGACTCCAGGTGAGAGTGGTATGGAAGAATGGAGAGATAGAAGGATCCAGAGGGTCCAGGAACCCTACAATAAGACCATCAACGCTGGTGTATCTGGACAAAAGGGGTCCTGCACAAACTGCTGTACCAACCAAGGAAAATGCATTTAGAAAACCTAGACCCCCTATTCTGATCTAGCCAATAGACAGTGCATTCTCCACAGTTGTGGGGGAGAGTGGAGACTGCCTCTGACATGAACTCTGGTGCTCCCTATTTGAGCACTTCCCCTTGGTGGGGAGGCCTGGTGGCACTCAGAGGAAAGGGAAGCAGGCTATCCTGATGAGACCCAATAGGCTGTGATCTTACTGTACTGGAGGAGGTCCCCTTCTGTCACAGGTCAAGGGGAGGAGAATAGGGTGAGAGAGAGTGAGAGACAGAGAGACGGGGGGGGGGGGGAATAGGAAGATACAAGTGAGGGTTTAAAAATTGGAATGTAATCTGAGTAAATTGTTTTTAAAAATAAATAAATAAATAAATAAATACATGTGGTAAGCATCATTCATTCCTGTATAAATTAATGATTCTTTTCTTCAAAAGCATATGTTTCTTTGACATGTAAATTTTTCTGATTGATTTAAAATACTGAATCAAAGACTAAATATTACTTCATATTTTAATAATTCTAGGACAATTTTAAGTGTGTCATGGCTCTACAGGTAAGTGTTCATATTTCAAATAAGCCCTGTATTACTCCATGATCATCATAGATAATGAATACTACTTATATTCAAATTTTACATGTTCCAATATGTTATATAGAATATAAGTCTTTACGTCATTGTTTTGAGCTATACGTCACAGTCTGTGTTTAAAGTATATCCAATATGAAACTAATTTACACTAAATAGATTTTTTATTTACCATTCTATTATAAATATATTTTAGAATGCTTTTTTAAAGAGCAAACTTTTGTGACAGAGTTCTAAATACAAAATTTTCACGAGTTCTCTAAATAGAGCTCCCTGCTGTGTTTGTTGGATGATAAATGGGCAGGAATTATCTTAATTGTTCTAGGTTTTTTTTTTTTTTTTTTTAGGACATCCTAGATTCTTTAAACATCTATAACTGATGAGAGAACTAACAATGGTCCTACCCACAGTAGAATGTCGCTCCCTTATGACTTTCCCTTAGCTGATAACATTGCCAGATCCAGTCTCAATTGTGCAAATTACTAGGATTATGACTCCTCCTTTCAAATCTGCCATTGTTCCCTCTCTATATTTATCTGGTTTTGGCTCTGCCTCTATACAAGAGATCTGGCTTGTCGCTCTGATATCCTTACCTTCTGAAAGACATCTCAAACAAACCCAAGTGAAAGTTCTTACTTTCCATTATTTTGATTAAGAAAAAAAACATACTTAGGGATAAAATAAAAATGTGAGAGTTCCTTTTCTCAAGGTAGAAAATGTCACCAGATAAAAGCTTGAGGTTTTGTTCAGCTTCAGTGTCCTGAAATGTAATTCAATTTTGATGCCAAGTGTTATAAATCATAAAGACATTCATCTTCCCATTGCAATAGACCAGCAGAAACCTCATGGAGAAGCTTTTACATTATATCAAATTCCCAATGGTTGTCCCATAATAAAACTTCGTCCACTAAAAGACTTTCTTGTTTCCTTTTACAATGAAACATGTTCACATTATGGATCACATACCCTGTCTTTTGAGATCTGAAAGTGACATTAACAAAAACAATACAAATTATGAAAAGGACATAATTCAGTGTGTGTGTGTGTGTGTGTGTGTGTGTGTGTGTGTGTGTGTGTTCTGTACAGCATCAGTTCTAAGACTGTGAATCTCATTACATCTTTGAAGCAAGGATATACAGTATTAATTTTACCATTTTCTAGATAAGAAAACTGAAACTATAGATACTAGGTAATATGGTCCATATGGTCCCATACAGGTAGTCAGGCAGTGGATACAATGGTTCATGTGGATAATTCAGAGGAACATTCCATGTGGTCTCCAACACCTAGAAAGCCTAAAAAGAGTCTTTTGATATAATTTTAAAGTGATTTGTTTCTGATCCATTTTAATGAGTTTATTCACATGTCTCATATTACCCTAGTAAATGTACCAGAGAAAATCTGCATTCTCAACATATCACAATAGCATTAATAATAAAGAAATGTAAAGTCAATGAAATAGTTAACATCTCTCTATAATGACACAATGCCCTACTTTGCCTTGTATATACATATCTTACTCTAAAAATCTTGCCTCTTCCATGTTGTAATATTAAGTTTACATAAAAGTAAATGTGATTTCTTATGTTTGATCACAAATTTGTCAATACTTTTCAATTTTTATGAAGGGCTTATCTTTTGCCTGATAATCCTGCATGCTACTTTTTCACATAGCATGAACATTCATGAATTTTTAATGTCTTGCTTTACTTTTTAGATATTATTTATTCATTTGTTTCTAATTTTGTCCTATTATTTACTTGAACCTATTTTATGATTTAGCAATACTTTATTTTTTGTATCATAATTATTGAAATCAAACTTTGTTTAATAAATTTTTAATTTGAGGTTCTAACCTGATAATCTTTATGTTTGCAATGGTCATTTTTATACTTCTGTGTAAAAATATGTAAAGTACCTATGATAATCAAGTTAAAAAGCAGAAAAGCCATCTGAGGTCAAGATTCCATAGTTATCAATAGCTACTTCCCTTTAGCATGTGCTGGGGACTTGGAAGCAGTGACACAGAAGGAGAAGGGCTTAAGCTGTCAATTACCATTCAATGGCCTGACTTGCTGCTCACTGTCAGTGCACCGCTTCCCTGTCAGGAGTCTTGGACTACATAAAAGTAGAGAAATGACCATGTATGTAGTCACTGTTCTGTGCTTTCTGATTGAGAACACAGTATGACCAGTAGCTTCAAGCTGTTGTTGCCTTGACTTCTGTATGTTTATTGATGGACCTTCCCCTATGTTGTGACTCAATGGAACCTCTTTCCATATAAGTTACTCTTTTGTGGGATATTTTATCACAGCAACAGATATGAAACTAGAACTCTTTCTAAAAGTCAAAATAAAAAAGCCTATATATATACATACATATTATATATGTTTTTTATATATATGTTCATTCAAAGTTGGATTTTAATTTTGTTAAATATGGTCTTTGTTGTGACTTTATAATAAATGTAATAATGTGCTTGTCTTAGGTAAATTTGTATATTTTATCTATTAACAACTGAGTTCTAGGTAAGGCTTTATAATTCATGAAGATACATGAAATAAATGATGAGCTACAGATGAATTGTAGAAGATTCCCCTTGATGAAGTTAAACAGGGAGGAAACACTGAAAAATTATATTATATAGAAAACTTAGGTCTGCTTCTTTCTGATATGAGTCCATATAAAAATTAATTCACTCAAAAATATATAAATTAAACTTATCCACATAAAGTTTTGGGTCTTTTTTTTTTCTGTAAATATAAGACATTCTACGAAGACATGTAAGAAGGCAGCAATACTAGAACTGTGCCTTGTCCCACTTCACACAGGATATCGAGATGTTTCTCTTGTGTTTCTTAGTCTGTACTGCCTGGGTAGCAATACAGTGCTGTCTATTGCAGATGTGTGAGGAACAAAACATCAGTAGGCAAACACACGGAATTCATCACTTTGATTCATATCTGTGTTATTATCTCAAATATTTCTCTTATCCAGCTACAATTTTTAAAAATACCATTTCCTGTTTAGCTAGGGGAAAAGCTTTACTTTCCCAAAGAGAATTAATTTAAGGAGTTTTATGGGTTTTTACAAGATTTATGATGCAATGTTAAGCTGAAATATTTTAACTTCAATATCTTATAATTTAGTATAATTTGAGGTGCCCCAAAGCATTGCATAAACTTTAATAGAGAAGCCTTTATGCCTCATTTCAATAAAATGATTCTAAGCAAGCAAAAACGAGGACTCATTATGTGCACTGGTGGAAGCATCCTTTTAAGATGCAGTTTTGTTTAATTCCTGTCACCTTACACATGACAGCTCTAACAAATAAAGATCTGAGGGTGAATTCATAGGGATAATTAAGCAGTGCTGATCTTAGGACAGTTGTCTTTTCAATGAAACACTGATTGCATTGTTCATAACAAAACTATCTCTCCATGACAGAACTAATTAGTGACCATCTGAACTTACTTACCCAAACGAAAAAAAAAAAAAAAAGCAATTAAAAATGTCATCATCACTGGATCTACCATTGAACAGCTGGTTATATTGATAAGCAATACAGCAAGTTAAAGCTACTTTAGAACACAATGGAACATAATCTGCTTCCTGAGTAGTAATTAGAGAGCAATAAGAGAATATGAGATTACTGTTGAAAAGCTGTACTTGCATTGGAAACAATTTTTAAAATACATTTTTCTTTTCTGAATTAACATAAGAGTAATGTATGGGAATGGTAAGTAATCCCTAGAATATTTCATATTCCTGTGGAATGCACGTATATTATTATAACTTTTGTCACCAATTAAAAATAGCCCTGATATTGGTTATATTTGTTTGACATTGTAGCTGAATTACCAGGGCAGATAAAAACAGACTTTACATGCAAACTCTTAGTACATAAAATTATGAGACGGAGTGCATAAAATGGGTTGTAAAATCTTAGACAACAAGAATAGGTGTTTCTTCTGTAGTTTGTAAGAGATGAACACTCTGAAATAAATAATTATGTCAATGCACATGTTTGAGGGTAGATGTATATGTTTACATGAGACTTTCAAGTTGCTACAGAAGATTGAGTGATTTTCTCATCTCTGTGGGGTGCCAAACTCAGATATTACATTATGTAGAAGTGCCACCCTGGGAGGTGATTATGCTTAGATGATGTCATCATTATATTAATGATTTCAAGAGAAAAGTAATAAACCTCCCCTGTAGCAGTCACACACTAAGGCAGAAACTGACCATATGTGGAAGAGACATCTTGAACACCTCAGGAATCAAAACTATGAGGAAAACAATCTTTACAATATT
This sequence comes from Acomys russatus, assembly GCF_903995435.1. NCBI lineage: Eukaryota > Metazoa > Chordata > Mammalia > Rodentia > Muridae > Acomys > Acomys russatus. The sequence continues at coordinate 49,237,315 of NC_067158.1, forward strand.
CTTTATAAATTACTAGCTTTCTATAAGAAAAAATAAGGCAGTTATTTTCATTAATTCTTTTAAAATGTATATATGGTATGATTTGTTTAAAGTGAGTAATATGATTGTATTCTTGTCCCCATAATTCACACTTAAGACTTATGAAAAATTCATTTGGGAGTTAAAACATGTTTAATATCTAAAATTTAATTAATCCATGGGAAATTCACTATTGCCTGCTCAAAATGTATCCATGTATTTTATATCCAGTGACTCATTTTTTATTCTCTGTTAAGCACCTCTTAATGCTCAAATAGAAGATTCTGAAAATAGAAAAAGAACAGGACACGTGTTCTGATACATATATAATGCACATGTATAGCTAGAGAGAGGGCGTGGAGCACAGAGAAATGAAGACTGCAGCATACAAGGTTAGTGCACTGAACTTTGGAATGTGTAAAACTCAGAAGAAAGATACATTAAGGTTTTTCAGGTAGGAGGTTGTGTTCCAGCAGTTTCTCAGGGCAGAGAAAGAGAGAGATTAAGGTCACAGAAATCCAAGAATGCAATACTGCAAACAGTGATAGGTAAGGAGTTGCCATAGACACTTGTTATGTCTCACCACAAGCAAGATGAACAAGATCTAATTCTTGTCTCCGATACAGCTTCTTGGGAAGTGTCTAAGTAGGAACCAATGGGCTTCTTTTAGGTTCCCAGATTCTAGAAATGAATAACTTAATGTTCTTTAATACAGTCATGTGTGATATTTTGTTATAATAGCTACAAGAAAGTTTTATATTATCCTACTCATAAGCATATGTATGGATATAGGCAATATTTCACCTATAATTACATACAATATCTGTGAAAGGGAATTTTGGTATGAACACACTATCCTAAATTTATATTAATGCTTTTAAATCCCAGTAAGTCTATTATGATTTTAAAATATCGTAAACATTAACTTCACTTAGCACAAGAAACCCACCAATCATCACAGTTTATCAATCCCTTGATCCAAAAAAAATTCTTGTTATTTCCCTTCTGGGGACTTGTGCTTAGCACTGTGCCTAAAATCTAGAATTCATCACACTGTGTTTAGAGCCCTGCAAGGAATCAAACTCAACGTTTTTGAGTTTCTAATGAGTGTGTACCATTTTTATGCAATTTTAAGAACCCATAATGTGAAACATAATAAATTGAGTAGGATTGTCTGTATGTACTCATTTGCCTTTTATTGCTCATTGCTTTTTGTAAGAATCACCAATTTGTGTTGCATTGAAAAAAGAATCAAACAAACTTAAAGAATAAAATCCGTGACATAGTACTAAGGATCATATTCACTACTCTTCAAAAAAGAGATGGTAGGATGACAGGAAAGCAAGGTAAAACAGCTTATCTCCTATGGCATCACTACCATTTCCTTGTCAAGAATTACACTTATGTCCACATATTTGTAAAGCAAAGGGGAGCTATGAAAAAAAGAGATAGTATTCTGGTTGACAGGGGAAGACAATTAGCAGTCTCTGCTTTTATGCAAATTCAACAATCCCTTTATTATCATGGAGTTATGATTTTTAGCCGATCTTCCAGTCCTTCAACCATAAAGTCCAAACCTTGCTTGACACTGCAAGCATGAAGTCCTGTATACTTCAGTCAAGCCAGGAATGGTGGCACAACATGCCTTTAAGCAGCACACTGGATGAAGATGGAGGCAGATTTCTCTGAGTTCACGGCCAGCCTGGTATACAAAGTGAGTCCAGGACAGCTAGGGCTTTTATACAGAGAAACCCTGTCTCAGGAAAACAAAAGCAAACAAGCACAATCCCTCATTTGCATGCCTAGTTTTTGACAGCTTTTTAATTCCTCCTTCTTGGAAGGACTGCCTGGACAGGCCACAGCAGAAGAGGACATATCAGTCCTGATATGATGTGTTGACCTGGGGTAGATGGGAAGAGGGCTCCTCTCTTCTGAGGAATAGGGGAGGGAGTGGGAGGGAGGGTGGAACTGGGAGGAGAGGAGGGATGTTGCTATGACAAGGATGTAAATTGAATAAATAAAATTTAAAAAATAAAATAAACTACTCAAAAAGATCAATACATTTCTCATAAAATTCTGAAATTTTTAATAAATTTAATACATTAAAATTAGAATTTGGAAGCCAATTTTCTTGGAGAGAAGAGCTGAGAATGAGGCAACCTCCAGGCTAGAGTGGACAAGGCTCCCTGCCTGATGTCTCACTTTCCCATAGTTCATCAAAGCATCACTAGCTATACCCTTCTGCTTATCATTCGCCTATCCATTAGGACCTCAAGTTTTTCTTGGTTTTGAAGGTACTTGTCACTTTGATTGAAGCACCCTCGTCACAATTTACCTCTCTTCGTTATCTGTCCCTATGTCCCTCTAAGGAAGTCAAAAGAGATATCCTGTCACTTCCCTCCCACAGCAGTCAGGATGACTTTCAGCAAACAAAATGTTCAGGCTTGATATTTAGAATGTTCTGGGAAACATACCTCTGCCTGTATTTATTTAGAGGGAATTTTCAGAAAAAATTTAATTGAGGAGAAAAGAGCAACCCTGAAGGTGGAAGTTTCCATCACATGGACTGGGATTTTTCTTTAATAAAATGGGCAAAGTAAGCAGAACAGTAGTTTTTACAATGCAACTAGCTCCTCAGGTCTGCCTATACTCTCTTCTTATTATTAAATATAGCAAGTTCATGCTCTAAGCGAAAGCAAATCCTTCCTTCCATAGAAGAAGGTGTAGGATGCTTCCAAGTTACCAAGCAACTGATGATTTCGGGAAGGAAAACCATGTCTGTAGTTTAATCTACCTACCAAGCCATTTCCCAGTACCCATTTTGATTAAAAAAAAAAATAGTAAGTTCCCTTACAAACTGATGGTGTTTGTGTCATCTCAGAAAATTGGATGAAATTTCTAAGATGGAAGATTGTGTTTATAAAATAATAGGTTACACTTTCTAATAATACTTTTTTCTATGCATACTAAGAAATCACATTGATAATAAGCTTTTGCTGTAGCATTCCAATTTTATTTTAAGCATTTTCAGTTATTTTCTCTCTCAATACACTTTTAATAAGAGCATGTTATTGCCTTATCCTAAATTTTAATTTAAAATATATTACAATGTGAAGTGTAAGCATGGATAATATACTTAAAACACCAAGGTACTCATATACATAAAATAAACATTTTAAAATATAATTAAGATACAGAAAATAATTTAGAGTAAAATATGTTGAAGAAATTATAAATACAGAATAATACTTGAGAATTCAATTCTAAAATAATGAGAATTTATAAGTGAATTTTAGCTGATTAATATTTAGCATTTGCCCTAGTAAATTTTATTAATGTCATCGTAAAGGTTCTATGTATTATAATTATTTTAATGATAGTTTTCATTTTAAAGCAAAATTATCATAATATTTTAGAATTTGAACCACATTCAAGTCTCTGAATTAAACAGATTTTGAAGAAAATTTCTAATATATGGAGGTGATACTTAGCTGTTGATGCTTGGTTCTGAAATATTTTTGTTTCTGTAAAACATTCTGCTAAGAGTAATTATTTAGGTCTTATTCTTTCTTAGGTTATAATGATCTATAATGACCTAAAGATCATTGTCCAGATCTTTAGAACTGAAAAAACGTTTTCTAAATCTTTGCCTTCTCTAGGTGGCATTTATGTCATAATTACTCTTCTGGTGTATGTGTTTCCACATGAGTATATTGCACATATAATATTCATGCATTCTCTATTCTCATGGTTTTATTATTTTTTTCACAATGAATAGGAAAAAGCTTCATTTTCATCTCTACTCTCTGCACTTCTGGCAATTCACCAATTGCCCCTTTTTGTTATGTTTGGTTGCTTTGTCCATTTGTATCTACACATACACAAAGGTACGATCCTAGCAAGATGTTCTAAGTATCCAAAACAAGGTTAGTTAAGCAGGTGGGAATAAGCCAAGTGAAATAACAGAAAGGCAATGAATTGATCACATTTTAATAAAATAATTGCACTGAATTAAACTTATATCCACAAACAAAAATGACGTTGAATAAACCGATAACAACCTTATTTTCTTCAAGACCCTGTCTCAGAGGTTAAAAAAAATTGGTTTATACAGTGACATCAATATCCATGAAAAAAAAAAAAACAAAACAAAACAAGACCAAAACCAAAGACCATGTCCATAAATTTCACAGAATCCTAAAATCAAAGAAAGAAAATTTAAATAGCTTTAGATAAAATTATGGGAGGCTTTGTGTGCAATAGTCTGATATCTAAAAATTGTGGGGAAATAGAATGGATGTGAAATCACCAGAAAGACAAGTGCAAGAAATGTCCCAATTTAGCAGATTATCCTGCTTTTATGAATACTCTAGTACTCTATTCAAGAGCTTGACCAGTTAATTCCTTTACTGTGGCAGGAGGCTTTTTTTTTTAATTGCTTTTTAATTTTTTTGAGATAAAAGCAAGGCAATGCACTCAGCTCTTTCAAGGCCTGTATTTAAGAACAACTACTAAGTATGTAACTGAGGGTGTTTTTACCAAATGCTACCTGATCTGAGGAAAGGGAAACATAAACCCAAAACTCCTCTGATCTTTTTGTCTCATCTAAGGTCTCAAAGGGAAACACAAAACCAGCCAAAACAATGAAAACTAAAACAAACCCAGGATATTAGCCCACAACCAGTTTGGGTATAAAGGAGCCCCTCCTACATTTTATCCATTGTTGTGTGAGCCTAATATTTACTTTCAAGAGTGTAAGATTTCAAATGGAAGTTTATGCAGTTAGAATTCTGTACTTTAAGAATCTGTAAGGTATGAAATTGCACACTTTGTTGCCCAAACTGTGGTTAGCAGAACTGTTAGGGGCTTACTATTAGGAAAAAATTTGAGCACTCTATTAAGAATAAACATAAGCCAAGGAAGATAACTTAAAACATCTGAATATGGTGACCTGTGCTACTACTCCCAGTTTGGGGAGGCAGAAAGAACTGTGTTAGTAAGTGAGTAGGGCTCACCAGCCAACTAGTTTAACTTGTTCAGTGAGCCCCAGGCCAGTAGAGACCCTGTACCAAACAACAACAACCAAACAAAAACCACAACCAAAGTCTATGAGGCAGTACTTGAAGTACAGTATTTGAGGTAGTCCTTTGGCCTCAACACATTCACATATATACAATACACACACACACACACACACACACGGAGTGTGCAGTGTAAGATGGGATCTCGGTAACAAAGGTAGTAGCTATTATTACCTGTCTTGTAGTCAGAAATGTTCCTTTGGATTAGATTTAAAAGTATTTCATTGGTTAAATCAATTACTACCAGGAGAGGGATTCCATTCTACTGTAGGGATGTTATTAGATAAAAACAGAACCTGCATTCTAGTAGGGTAAAAGATAGACACTAAAAAAAGATAAATTACTGAACTGTGGAAATGAGAAGACAGCTGTAAAGACAGTGCTATAAAAAGGCTACCAAATGCAACTAAGAATGCAACATTTATATAATTTCTGATTGTGTCATGGTTCTTCTTGCTATAGGTAGTTTATTGTATATATGTGCAATAATATAAATGAATATGTAAAAATAAATATTTTTTTCTGTATTTAAGCTTTATTACAAAATTATAAAGTTAGCTCTGTAACGAAAAGTACACATTTGGGTTTGCTTTCTAACAGCCAGGTGAGAGAATCTTAATATAAGCCACTTGAAGCAATACATTCACACCCAAGAGACTGCAACAAATTTGTACAACATAGACTATTAATTCCTCTACAGCTTATTAGTTTAGAACTGGCTATTCCAATCTATGAACCAGTTAGTGTCTTTTGAAACTGTCTTAACTGAAATCTTTGTGCAATCCCAGCAAAATCAACAGAATAATTGGAAGGATTAGGCATTTTCACATTAAGACTAATGATTCATGGAAAACAGAAGGGGCTCAGGTATTTTTTAAAAAGAAAATCAGGTCTTCTGCCTGGTTAACTGGAATGGGCTCCACCTTTTGTTTGGCGTAACAATAAAGTTGTTTGACATCTGTTTTTTTTTTTGTTTTTTTTTTTTCTCCAAATAAAAACATTAAAGATAGAGATTTAAAGTTAAGTTCTTATAAGAAGTGAATCAGTTCTGATTGTTATTTGGGTTGCTAACCACGCCATCAGTACATTATTTTCTGTTCCCGTGTAGGAGGTAGGGAGGTAAGGCCTCAGAAGAAAAAGCAGTCATAGGCAGAGGCAGCTTTGAAGTTACTGTTAAGTCTTTCTGAGCTGCATAATCAGACCTGTTTCACAGTGGAGTCCAGGAGCAGCAATGTCAGTGGGCTGTGCTAAACTGAAGACATTGTAAACTACCGTACTCAATGTTCAGAGAAGGAAAGGTAGTCTTTGTGGAGGAAGCTGGTTCCCTGATACACAGGGTTTGACCCAAAATCTGGTCATCTGGACTTGGAATGCAGAGGAACGTGGCCTAGGCATCTCTGACAACTTCAAGGAACTACTTGATCCCCTGAAGGAATTCAGTGGTTAATGGGTCCTCTGCTTTCTAGTCATGGCTGGTTCTCCCAGTCTCACGTAGCTGCACAGTGAAGGGTAGTGTGAGCCAAGATGTAATATAGTGTGGAGGGTTCGTCCCACAGAGGACTGCACAACTCTTCTGATACTGTATGTTCTGTGCTTTGTTGAGCTGTTCAGCAAACACTCAATCTTCAGTTGTGTCGCTGGTGTAAAAGACTCCAGGAGAGCTGGAACCATGATCTAGGGAATGCTTCGTCCTGACCTGCCCAACAGCTGAGAAGGGAGTGGAATTAAGGTCTTTTCAGCCTAGGCATAGTCCAACCTCATTCAGAACCTTCCAGGGTCTCATACACTGTCCTGTATCTGCTCTCCAGGAACTCTGGAGCAGCCAGGCTAGAGGAGAGCTCTTTGCCTAAGTTCCTGTGCCTTCAATAAGCAGGTTTAAAACCCAAAGAAGAGAAACTATTAAGTGGTTTTTAAAAAACTTTACCCTGCTGGAAAGTGAGAATCAAAAGCCAAAGAAGCCAGGAGGTGAATCTCTGTGAGGTCGAGGCCAGCCTGGTGTACAAAGTGAGTCCAGGACAGCCAAGGTTAACAGAGAGACCCTGTCTTGAATAATCAAAAAGAGAAAGGAAGCCAAAGATAAAGCCACTGCCTCCATTCTCTTTCCGCATGATCTAAAGCCATACCATCTTTTAAGTGCTTGCAGCAGCTGGGGGTCATGTGGGGAGACTGGTTGTTTCTAACTCCAACACTAAACAAGTGGCTCGACCTAGAATTTCTTTTCTAAAGTGTTTAGACCTAATTTCTCATTAGAGGTGAGTTTACTGATCCAAATTCTGACCTAAGGAGTACTACTGGTCTGATTGAAGTTTTGGTCCATAGAAACAAGTGGAATTTAGGCAAATGAGAGAGAGAGTCCAGAAATTTAAATCCAAATGTGCTTTTCTTGGGGGGGGTAAGGGGGAATGACTCAGGACACTGACTATTTCCAGCAGGGTTTTTGATTGATGAAACAGGAGTAGTGGTGTACGGGATGTGTGAAATGTGTCTTAGGAAGGGAGAAGACATGGTCCATGTTCCAGAAAGTCCTCTTTGTTGATTAACATCACCGAATGATCACAGCAGCAGACACTCGTGTGATCTGAGTCAGTTGCCCCTGACTTTGGACTCTGCCACCTAAGGGGTACACCTCATGGCAAGACAGGCACGCCAAGCACCTCCGCTTGTCCTAGTCTTAAGAACACCGCCAGTTTCTTGCAATAGACTGCCCTTGGGCGTCACACCAACCCTGAGCCCAGACACCTTGGGCTATGTCCTCTGTAAGGCACTGAAGAAGCTAATGCTAGCCCTCAGGACAGGAAGACGTGCACTGCTCGGATGACATTCATTCATGCGTTTGCCACACTTGGTACAGGTCACCATAGGGTCACACTACAGCAAAACACAGTCAATGGGTGAGTCCATGCAGATCTTACACAGGTTCTCCTCCAGGCCAGAAGGCACCGCTCCTCCGTTTTGGTCTTCATCACCAGACACCAGGTGCTGGAGTCCTTTCTGATCCTTGTACAGCCGAGTCACTCGCTCCATCAGTTCCCACTTCTCACAGCAGCCCTTGTAGTTGACAAAGTTGCGAGCCAGGATCTCCTTCAGCTGCCGCACTGTCAGGCCTTCAATGTCCTCCAGGTGGGTCAGGTCAGAGAGGTAGGCCCTCCGGCCTGGGACCAAGCTGTCCTCTGAATCAATGGACTGGGTCTCATCCTCAGCAGGTGCTCTGGCTGTGCTCTCCAGGAAGATGGGCTCCTCGGGGTCCTGAGACACATGGCCAGTGGCCTGCTGATTTTCCGGAGCCTGTGTTGGGGGAACGGAGGTGGCTTGTGCAGGTGGAGAAGTGAGGCCAGGTGAGGTAGGAGGTACTGTGCTGGTGTGAGGCTGGGTCAGGAAGGCCTGCTGCTCAGCAAAGTCCTGGGACAAGGTAGGGACATGAGTCCTGTCTGCCTCAGAGATGACAGGCTGCTGGCCAAATACCAGAAACAACAGCTCTTCTTTCTCCCGCCACATTTTGGTAGAGATGACATGGAGGCTGACGTAGTCGCTCAAGTCCTTCATCTTCATCTTCATGAGCTCCTACCACTGAAAGGCTGTGGCTCGGACCTTAGGCGGAGAAGGCAGAGGCGTGGTCCATTCCCCTCTTGGCTCGAACAGGTCGTGCAGAAGTTTTTCTTACAGTCCAAGCAGGTCTGCTTCCGAGAGTTGTATTTTCAAAATGGACCCCACAGGCCTTGCAGCTAGGTTCTGAGGCTGTGGGGGAAGGGAAGGAGCTGTACCCAGGGTTGGATTAGGCTTGTGTACTGGCTCCCTGTGGTGGTGGTGCCTCCTCAGGCCTTCCATCAAAGCGGAACCAGTTGCAGCAGGATGCCCACATGATAAAATCTGCTGCTGACGCTACCTGGCTCCACCTGGGATGGATCTCAACTCAGTCAGCTGGGCTGCGGGGGATCGGCAGCCTCCATAACTCTCGGGCTGATGGCCGCCCAGGTGCTCGCACCACATCCTCACGGGCCATAAATAATTTTTTTAAAAAAGAAAATGCACATTTAAATATCTGAAATGTAGAGTTTTGAGTTGGAGAGCTGAAATTATTTCATCACCCGAAATAAATGTTGACCAAAGGAATATAGTTGTTTCGAAGTGATAAAAAATATTTCTTTGGACTGGATCATGCTCACACATGTGGAGTTGTCACACTCCTAACCCATTCTCATTCTTTGGAAACATACTAATTCAGTGTTATGGTCCTCAGTTTCTCAGCAACACTATCTCAATCATGTAGCCACATGTGACAGCCCTGTAGCCATAAAATACGCAGTGAAAATCTGTTGCCATATTAAAGGCACACAACGAGTAAAATAAGGCAAATCCTTTCTGCACTTAGGTCTCAGATTTCACATGTGAATCTGCTGAGCAAATGCTGGTACAACAAATAAAGCTGCTTTCATGCGAAGAGTCTTGAAATCCAGTGTACCTGTCAGAATATCCTATTTACTGTGCCCTTGAATATGGAGAGATGATGAGACAATGTTAGTCAAAGTACTCAGTTTGAGAGTACTTTTAAAAAACAAAATCCAAAGGGCCATGTCTAGTTATTTAACATTTAACACTAGATACTGTTTTATGCTTTTGCTGTTTGTCTTTGTGATGTCAATAAGAATACTTTTTTAACACTTTCTTCTTTGTGTTCACATGGCATCCTAAACTATACCACACTATAAAAAAAGAAAAACTATGTACAAACCAAATTATTTTACTGCCTATATTAAAGGAATATACTATATACGATATTTTATAGCCTTAATCACAGTAAAATATTTAACTAAAAAAGCAGTTGCTTGTGGATTGACCATTCCAAATCAATGTTTTTACATTTATAGTTTTAATAAAAATCACATATGGAATTTCTCCTTAGGGATCCACACTGTCACTGCTTGCCTTCTGTGAACGTAATCTCCAGTTGCTGGCCTTGAATTTTGGGCCCCATACTCCAGATTTTCTTATATGACAGTCTTTATAGACCACCGTTGTTCAAAGTCCATTATTTCTGCCTAAAACTCTAGCCTTTTTATACATTGCTCCAAACATGTTATTCACTCAAGGATGTCCATCTCAAAATCCTGTAGTTAATTGAATGACTTTTATTTTTACAGTACTCTCCACTCTTGATCCCATGCTTCAATACTGTGTTATTTGTTTAATTTCTGCCCAGTCTAGAAGTATGTTTGCTGCAAGAACCCAGACTTTCAAATGTGAGGCACCAGAGTACGTGACAAAGTCATATCCCCTGGAGGGGGAGGCCTGGTGGCACTCAGAGGAAGGACAGCAGGTTACTGAGAAGAGACTTGATACCCTATGAGCATATACAGGGGGAGGTAATCCGCCTCAGGAACAGTCATAGGGGAGGGGAATAAGGGGAAAATGGGAGGGAGGGAAGAATGGGAGGACATAAGGGATGGGATAGCCATTGAGATGTAACAAGAATAAATTAAAAAAAAAAAAAAAAAGAACCTGGGCTTTATTGAAATGACTTAGGAAAGGTCAGGCTGTCCTGACTTTGCACCTCCTCCCCTTGCAAGCTACATTTGCCAGTAAATTAATGAATTCTCAACCATCCTTATAAAGTGTATTAAAATCACCAAAGGACACTCCTTACCTGTGCTAAAGGGAACTAATATGTACACATAGTTTAGTATCTCTGGAGGAAAGGCCTTGTCTAATGTTTTACAGGAGCCAATGTTACCTCATAAAACTATTTCAGCCTGCATCTCATGTCACAATTGCTATTGTAGCCGTTTGGCTTTAAACGCCCTACCTGCTTTACGTCAAGTCTTCTCCCAGATACCAGTTTGTTCTTGGTCATAAGGCAAGTGAACTTACTATACTATTAACTGACTTAATAAAACATGGTGACATTTAACTACTTTTTTGAATGGATTATCTCAATTATTCCTATGTAAGCCATCTCCATAGCTCCCGTATCTAGGGAAATTACTGTCTTGGTGGTATTTGTTTAAACCAATGAAGAATCAGTGCAACTCACACTTCTGTACTCATGATTTTGATAAAATGATATAAATGTGCAATTTGCCTCTTTTTTTTTTTTTTTTTTTTTTTTTTTTTTTTTTTGATAACATTGTGACACGTTAGTTTGGCCATCCCTTCTTACTTTTGTTATAATTATGGCATATATTTCTTGATATTAAATTAATAATCCTCTCTAGAATTTAAGTTGCTATAATGAGTCTTCCTTCCTGTGACCCAAATTCAAGCTTTCTAGATTTCTTTCTCATATCATCTTTCTTGCATGTAATACAGAGGCAAGCCCTTTGTAAGGCCGGAGTTACTATATTTTTTACTCAGGAGCACAATTCTGTTCCTTTAAAACATAAAATTACAGCTTATGTTTATTTAAAAATGTGCCTTATTTAAAACTTTTTGAACTACTTTAGTTTCTCTAATGCATGAGCTACCAAAAGAATGAGTGGCCCAAGGGCAAAATTTACATGTCTTTATTTAGCCTACTGTAACTGGAATATGTTAGATCTAGGTTTTTAAAAAAGTCATAACTAATGGTATGGCATGCCAATATTAAAACACAATTTCAACAAACAGAACTTACATGCTGACTGAACATTTACAGTTCTGAAGAACAAATTAAAATTTATTACAGTCTTTAATTTTCTCCTTGAGTTATCTTCTTGAATCTCATTTACCTTAAGGTCTTTGAAGGAAGAAAAAAGAAATGAAACTGGCAGGAAAACAAGTCCTACAATATATATTTTTAAGTACCACTTTTTAAAATTTAGTGCTATGGAGCTTTCTGAAAGAAATAAATGTAGAAATGTAGATATAACAGTAGCTGTCCAAAGATCATCTGCTCTTTAAACTCAGTGGCATCTTTTGAAAAGCTGCAAGAATAAACATTGTTCCACGGAGGAAGTACTTTTCAGAAGACAGAATAGATGTTTCAATCTAGACCCATTTCACATTCACTGTGAACAGTTGGACATTATTGAACAGGCTTTGCCCTTTACTAGTAAATCCTGCAGCTAATCTTATTAAGAACTGCTGGAAACGGAAGTTATATAGAAATCATGAGTCAGCTCCACAATAGAAGGTTCAAAGAGGTTTTCTATTGTGTTAAATGTCCTTTCTGTGCTCGTGTTTGGAAGTCAGCTCATTGAATTAATTTTATTTTAGGTGGTTATAAATGTAATCACATGGGTTATACACCCTGGGGGCAACCATGTGGGGACATTCACAGGTTGAGTTATCTAACTGACCCCTTTTCCTTAATATGGTTTAGATAATATTAAGTTACTTTGAAGAATCCCTGAAGCATATAAACCCTTTCCTTAAAATGATTTCACCTATACTCATAGATAATTATAATGAAGGAAGAATGAGATCAGAATACATACATTCTCCAAAAGCCTCAAAGTTTTGTAAAACATTGTATGTGAAGGGAGAACCCGTTGTTGCCTTTCCCTGAAGAAAGGTAAATTGAATTTTCTGACTATTGGAAAGTTACAGATGGTTGGATATTGCTAATGACTCTGCCAAGGATCTTTATTGATTTCCTAATCAATTACTATTAGATAATAATAAATAAAGCATAACCTTGCCTATTTTCCTAAAAGTTTCTCAATTTCATTTAAAAATTTTTTTAAAAATATCCTTTGAACACATCTTTTACAATCTCCCTTCCTTGACTAAACTCACATTTTTTCTTCCTTTTCTTTCATGGTAATATTCCTAAAGATTTTAGACTCCTAGAAACCTCCTACGCCATATCTGAAGGCTGCCTGTTATTGTCGCTTTTCAAAGACAACGCCCCTGCTTTACACTAATTTCCTCACAGCAGTCACCATGTATATGATGCATGACAAGTGCTGTGAACTACGGAAACAGTTACGATTTATTGGTAATTTTCACTACCTTATTTTAATGGAGTTTTACACACTTTAAAACATTGGAAAACCACTACCTATTATTCAGTTCTAGCACTGGCAAGAGAATGTGGGGGAAAGAAAGAGTTGAAGGAGAAGGAGGAAGAAAAGGAAAGAAGAAAAATAGCAAGGTATTTAATTGTTAAGGGCATAATGTATTGATAAAGGAATGAATATTGGTTGTAAGAGGTACATTGATAAATATAGTGTAGAAAAATATAATCACCTAATTAAATCTAATTTAAGTATGATTTAGCTTAGAATGTTATCTGGGTTGATGTAGTGCTTACAGAAGGAATAAATGTAATATTGAATGTCTATAGAGATGAACATTAGTCATTTTTTGTCAATTAAAAGGTATATCTTTAATTTCAAAGTCTCACTAAGCATTTGGATGAATTGCCTTCAAATATAAGTACTTATTGGAATTATTAACTTATATAGGTTCTAATAACTGGCTTAGAAAACAAATTTATGATGTTGATGTACTTGCAGATCATATATTAATATGCAGCTATATACATGATTTAGGATAATCAGGAAAAGTACTTTATTGATAACATAAACTAATGAGTTTAAATCCACTAAATAGCTAGGCATGGCAGTATGCAACTGTTTTTTTACAACCATAAAGCAGAACAAAGAACACTGATAGGCGTCCTGGTCACCTAGTCGCCCCACTTGTGTATAAGGCTCAGTAAAAGCCTCTCTTGAAATAAAATGAAGACAGCAATAGAGAAAGACATATGACATATAATTTGGCTTCAACATACACATGCATAGGCATGTACACCCACATCGATGCATGTACACACATGCATACATACACAAAAGTTTTCAACTAAACAAAAATAAACTTGATTGATTCTTTAAGTGAGAAGCATGGTCTCAATTTCATTGGAATTAGTATCTTAAAGATACAAATAATAAATGCTTAATTTCTGATATTATTTCTACCTTTTTCATGTTTAACCATTTACTAGGTAATGTGAAATGTGTTCAAATAAAGCTTCTTTTTTTGTTGTTGTTTTGAGAATTTTATATATGCATGAAATGTGTTTCAACTTCTATTTCCCATTTTCTCTGCTCCAATTCCACCACATACTTTCAGTTCTATTCTTTCCCACCTTTATATTTTGTTTTGTTTCTTTCAAATCCACTCCTTACAGCCAGGACTGTATGTGTGTTTGGAGCTACCAAAGAGGGACTGGCATCTTGGGGGTTGCATTCTTGAAGAACACTGACTTTCCTTCTTCACCTCTGGAAGGTTTCCATTGCCAAGAGCTAGGTAAGGGTGAGAACTCATCATCCATTTTGCCTTCTGTTCTGGGATTTCTGGTTATTTTGATCTTGCACATATCTTATGCGTTGCTCCTCTGTGACTTTACATATATAAGTGCATTGCTGTGTCCAAAGGCACTGCTTCGTTGTAGTGATGTACCACCTTACATCTTACAGTCTGTCTGTCTGTCTGTCCCCTCGTTTCTGATGCTCCATGAGCACAGGAATAAATGGATCCAAATGTACCATTTAGGGATGAATGGGCTGATAAGTTTCTTATTCCTTCATATTGACCACTGGTAGCTCTCCCTGCTAAATAATTTTTGCTGCTAAAAGAAGCTTCATAAAAGAGACTGAAGAGACATCTGTCGATGTAATTATGAGACAGTAGACATCAGTTGTTTAACAATGTAGCAATGTAACCGAATAATAGTATTATGTTTTCCCCTAAGGCCTGTTTCCTGTTTAACAAAAGGTTCTTGGTCACAATAATGGTGCCAGGTTTGAGTTTTGTAATGTATTGTGAGCTCCTAGTCTAATAAAGAATTACTTTATTTACCGCCTGTATTGTCCTTGGCTGGTGCCTTAGTTTGAGGGGGACCCCAGATCCAGGCAATGGTCAGAACATTCTCCACAGTTGAGTGCAGAGTGGGATATGACTTTCTCACGTACTCTGTGCCTCACATTTGACCATGTCCCCTGGAGGGGGAGACCTGGTGGCACTCAGAGGAAAGACAGCAGGTTACCAAAAAGAGACTTGATACCTATGAGCATATACAGGGGGAGGTAATCCTCCTCAGGAACAGTCATAGGGGAGGGGAATAAGGGGAAAATGGGAGGGAGGGAAGAATGGGAGGATACAAGGGATGGGATAACCATTGAGATGTAACAAGAATAAATTAATAATAAAAAATTAAAAAAAAAGACTCTGTTAAACATCCATAGTTGATAACATAAATATACCAAGTGTGTAAATTATGCTGTCTCTAAATTAAGGCCAAACATGTCATGCAAGAATTATAAAAAGCTTAAAAAACAATTCGGTATGATGAAGACTAGAGACAGAATTACATTATTACTTACTATTTATTTGTTTGTTTGATTGTTTTGACATTCTGACCACATTTTCATGTTCTTCCTCCAACACTTCCACTCTATTTCCCACCCTCATTCCACCCCCTATCTACTCCTCCTCCATTTCTATTTGAAAAAAAGCAAAAAACAAAAAACAGCCCTGATGGATTTCAGCCTGCCATGACTTATCAAACTGTAGTAAGACCAGACACCTTCTCTTCTGTTAAGGCTAAACAAGACAACCCAGTGAGGAGAAAGGGGCCCAAATGTAAGTAACAGAGTTAGAGAGATCTCCTGCTCCCACTGTCAGAAGTCCAGCAAGAAGATCAAATTACATAACTCTAACATATGTACTGAGACCTAGGTCAGTCTCATGCAGGCTCCCTGGTTGACAGTAAAGCCTCTGTGAGCGCCAGGTTAGTTGATTCTATAAGTTTGTGTGTGTGTGTGTGTGTGTATGTGTGTGTGTGTGTGTGTGTGTGTGTGTGTGTGTATGTGTGTGTGTGTGTGTGCTTGAGCCCTCTGCCTCCTACCATCCTTCATCTTCCTCTTCTACAGGATTCTTCATGCTCTACCTAATGTTTGGCTGTGGGTCTCTGTATCTGTTTCCATCAGTTGCTGGGTGAAACCTATCTGAAGACAGTTGGGCAAGGCACCAATCTGTGCGTATGGCAGATTTTATTAGGAATCATTTCCCTGACAGCTTTTTTTCTTTTTTTTTTTTCCCACAGACATATTTGGTTCTATTCTAGGTCTGTATGCTATCCAGCCTCTAGATCTTGGCCCTCTGGGAAGTGTCAGGGGTAGGCTGCCTCTCATGGCATGGGTCTCAAGCTGGACCAGTCAGTAGTTAGCCTCTACCATAGTTTCTGGGGCCACCTTTATCTGTTTTAAGATGTTTTCTTTAAATTAATTTTCACACAGTGAGTGAAATTCTCTCCATCTTCTTCACTGTGGAGGGACATGTATTTGTTTGAAATCCTTACTTTTGTTATTGTTGTGACATGTTTAAGTTTTGCCTTGAAGAGGTCTTTATTGACTTCAAGTCGACCTTCAATTTTTCTTACTGAACACACTGTATATGCTTCTGTGATTGGGCATTCAGGTTTCTCTGTTCTAAGTAGAGAAGGTTTGTTTGTTTGTTTGCTTGCTTACTTGTTTTGTTTTAAATTATTTCTCATAGTTCATTTTCTTTCTCCTAATGGGGTGCTTAAAGATTAGTGATACTAAATACAGCCAAATACTCACACTCTCCATTCAAACATATTAACAAAGATAGCATTATAATAGTAATGAAGGTCACAATATATATTTTGGTAATAGTGTTAGACTGTGCTATGTGTGGCTCAATAGGTGACCAATATTGAAAAGGATGATTTCAGTAGGGCTGGCTAGCTAGGAAGCTCTTAGTTTCCACCTGTCTCTTCCTGCAGTGTTGGCACAAAGGAACCTGCAGAAGAGCATAGGGTTTTGTAATAGGTGTTGGGGGTTTATATCCGTGTTCTTATCCTTAAACAGCATGAGTTCTTATGCACCAACTTATCACCTAGCACCTTCACATAAATCTTATGAAATACTCCTTTGTTGATTATATAGTTGAGTACCCCTAGATAAGGAGACTTTCATGACAACCTCCAGCAACAAGAATTAAACATGTACTTCTGAATTATTAATCAGTGTGACAATTTTGTCATTTGGAGAACAAATCTTTTGACCCAAATGGGCAGACTCATTCCTCTGTCTAGTAAGTCCAATAATCTAGAATTTATTATAGCAGTTAATTGAAATTAAATGCTTATTTTTTTGTCATGGAATTAATACCAGGAGACAACAGATATGTGATGTAGAGAATGTTGGAAAATAAAAGATAACAATCCCTAATGTATTTAGCCTGAATCAGTCTTGGCGCCTGTGGCATTGACCTACTCTGACTCTTCTTATTATAAAATAGGGCTCATTTTCTGTATTTCTCAATATATAAATGTATATATGTTTTAATTAGTATATAATAGTTCTATGCCTTCATTGAATACAATGTGTATTTAAAACAATTAATAAATTTAATGATTATTCATGATAATTGATTTATCTATCCATCAAATATTTATCACTTTTTGCATTGAAAAGATTGAAATTTTTCTTTAGTAACATTTTGGAAATATATAATTGTCATAAATCATAGTCAGTAGGATATGTCATACAACATTAGATGTTTACTCTTTTGAACCATTTCTCCTCAACTTCTGGTAGCAACTGTCTCTTCTTTCTGTGCTTTCTGTGCTCATCCCTATCTCTTTTGATTTGGCATATAGTAATTATTATTACCTATATTTATATATCTTTTATAACCTGTTATACAGGGTTCACTTGTTCAAACAGGAAGATTAGTATGTGTGTCTCCTTATGATCTCTTTACACTTAGAGATTCTAAGCTATATTTTCTTATTCTTTACATTTTGTATAAAAATTTATCAGAGCGTGGATATTTTAACATGAGCACTATTTTAAAGTGACTGTATATATTTTCTTCTTAACCTAATAACAAATATAATCAACTCTTGAAGTATATTTTATGAAACTAAATTAAGAAAGATGACAGGGCAACCTCAGATGGATCTGGGGTAAAGTAGTCCAAATTTTTCTGATGCATACATACTGAATTGCCAGGTACTGGCTTACAGGAAGTACCTTCTCCAGGCAGCATAACCTTGACATGTCTAAAAGAATACAGACTAAAATGATCAAGCACTATCCAGAAAGATAAAAACAAGACACAAAAATGCTAATACACAATTCTACACATTTCTTTTATAAAAATTCAAAAATTAATTTATAAGAAATTATTTTCAGCCAGAACCAAAGTAAAGGAAAACCACCGTGGGCTCTGTCTATGCCAAAAGTCAATTCTGAACTGTGGCCAAGAAGGCAGATGGATGAAGGCATGGTTAATTAAGTAATATTCCTTTTGCGGTCTCTTCAGTTGCCTTCCTCCAATTCATATATGCATACAAAGTGTTTTGAACAAATCCACCTCCACTTCCTCTCCTCCAATTTCTCCTCTATCCCTTACCAAAACACTATTATTTCCAAACTTTATGTACTCTTTTTATTCAACCATAGAGTTTACTTAGTGCTGCCTGTATATACATGGATATTCAAAAATCTACTGAAACATAGACAACTATTCAGGGGACATACCCTTCAATAAAACTCCCCTTGGTGGGGAGATTGTGCTGGCACACGGAGGAAGTGGATGCAGGCTATCTGCAAGAGACCTGACAGGCTGTGGTCAGAAGATGGCAGAGGAGGGAACCATCCCCATTAGAAGTGTAGGGGCCAGGAAGTGGGAAGGAGGGTGGGAATGGCAAGATACAAGCGAGAGGATAACAATCTGAATATAATATGCATAAATTATGACCATATAGTCTGGGGGGAGGAAATAGAGTGAAAGAGAGATGGAAGGAGGAACAGGTAAATACAAGTGAGGGGAAAATTAATTAAATAATAATAAAATATAATTAGCTGGAAAAAATTGACTATTTGACCCCTCAGAGTTCTCAACTACAAGCAGCTCTTCAAACAGGTGTAGGACTTCTTGAATTTCCCCACCCAAATCAACAGTGTGATTTTCCTGGTTTTATGTACATATCTTACACATACATTACCAGTTGCTATGAATCCTTGTGTGAAATATCCCTATTATGTGTGTCAAATATTGTTTTGCTGTACTCATCCACTACCTCTGGTTTTATTATCTTTTATCTCTATATTTTATCCCCATATTTATCCTTAAAACTTCACACAGCATATAATTCAGCCATAAATAATTAGTATATACCTGCAGCTGGGCTTATGTTTTTTATTACTCTTTGTTGTTTATTATAAAACATACATAATTTGGATCAGAATTGGCTATCTCCAATTTTTTTTCATTTCTAAAATTATATGAAATATTTTGTTTACATTGCTTGGGTGGAAATTAAATGCTAGATATAACTATTGTCCCTATAAGTTAGCTTATCTTTAAAAAGCAGAAATAACCACATCAAATGAGTGAAAAAAAATATCAACAAATTCAAGAATGAAGAACTTTTACAAATAGGAAAGCCTAATTATTCGACAACAAATACTCAAAAATGACAATTTCTATATAGGTGTATCTGGATTGTAGTGTAAGGTATATTCAGATAATAGGGTTACTTTCCATTTTCATATTTTTCAATTCAATATTATGAACTAGAAAATCTGCGTTGCAGTATAGAATGAAAAGTAAATGATGGGCAAAATCTCATGAAAGTTATAATTTATGTTTAAATAAGTGTAAGCACAAAAAGTATGTCAAACAAGTAGAATAAGCATGTTCGGGGAGGTTTGTCATAGGAAGATATCGCAACAATAATGATTATAAATAGGAATCTGAGCTCTAGAGATTAATAATTAATACTAGAACAAAGCTGAGTTGTTGAAAGAAAAATTAACAGCCAATTAAACTGCAAATATTGACATTGGCCATGCTTTTTAATGCTGTTATAATTGGGTTGTGCAGTTTGGATTTCTTGTAATA
Source organism: Acomys russatus (assembly GCF_903995435.1). Taxonomy (NCBI): domain Eukaryota; kingdom Metazoa; phylum Chordata; class Mammalia; order Rodentia; family Muridae; genus Acomys; species Acomys russatus. The sequence goes on from NC_067158.1 coordinate 49,257,270, forward strand.
TGATGAAGGAAAACATTGAAAAGTTCTGTTTAAGGGAGGGACAGATTCACAACTTTGGAACCCTCTATCCAAGATAAACAAAAAGTGTACAGAAATTTACAACAAACACTGGAGGTCAGTGAAACTAGTAGTGTCAAGGAATCCATAACTTCAGTAATTTTTATTTCTTATATCATTTAACTAGAAAGCTTCATGAAAAGTTGTCAGCAAACACTTTTTTAATCAAAACAAAAGGTTGTCACCAAGGACAGACTTCTCATTGTTTCCAAGAGTAGACAGAATATATGAAGGTTTGGCTGGAAGGTAGAAATTAGGAAGATGAAGATCCTATTTATTCTCTTGCTTATTCACGCAATGTATTGACCGCTTGGTTTCATGGAGCTTCCAGTAGCATGCATGCTAATTAAAGAAGTGCAGAGAAAGGAGCATTCATTGGTTCTCCAGCAAAGATCATTAACAGACCTGCTACCAAGATATTGATTCAGAAGAGTCTTTTAACAATAGGAAAAGTACAAGAAATATTTTTTAAAGTTCTATGAAATGGGAATGTGATAATTAAGAAAACAGAGGATTTAGGAGAAGGCCTTACAGGAATGGGAGACCATGACAAGAAAGGAGGAGACATAAACTAGGAAAGTAGAGTTTATCTTGGATGTGGGTTGGTAGAGCTTTGTCATGGACATTTATTAAGGCAAATAAATAAAATTAAAATTCCAGGGAAGAATTCAATACTCATAAGGATTAACTCTTTACTGGCAAAACTAAACATATTGAAATAAGTATTTGTTTGGTCCAAGTGAAGACATTTGACCCATTGCTGAGTTCATTAATTGTATTACGGTAATGAGTAATGTGAATAAAATAATTGGTTATTCTGACAAGGAACAAAGAAGAAGAATTGTTCCTTATTCTTTTTAATTTTTAAAAAATTTTACATATACATTTATATTATTACACACATATATAATAAATTACCTACAGCAAGAAGAACCATGACACAATCATGAATTATATCAATGTTACATTATTCATGTTTTGGCCATTTGTATTTGGCAGCCTGGAAGAAAACATCTTTCCTATCTTAGTGTGACTAAAATTATGAATGTGATTCAATATCTATCATATTTCATCATTATCAACTTAAAGCATCTATCAAGATCTAAAAATATCTTAATCCCTAAACAACTAAGCTTAATTGTAAGAATAAACTATCTGGTCTTCAACCCCATCAGAAACTTGAGAAGAAATAAAACTAATTAGCTACGTATACAGGGGGTGGCAGGTGAGCAGTTTCCCAAATGAGATGATAGAGAAAGTTTGCTACTTGAACAGTCACACAAAACTCTCTATAACATTGGAGTATCATCTTCAGCCTTCTGGCCCAATGTATCTGACAGATATATTTGTGAGGCAGGAACTATTGAGGACTTGCTTGCCCAGTCTTGGCAGAGTTTAGCTGTTGACTCTTCTTGCATGCTGGCTTGCTCATTTTTTGGCAGAATTCTGTCTGTGGCCGAAATGGGGACATTTTCTCTAGTGCCTTTTTTTGCCACATGTGAAGCCATCTCCATAAGGAGGTCCTCTGATGCTCATCATCTTCTTTGAAGTAGGCTGGGTGTTGCCAGGAGTTAACCCGTCTCATTGTTAGTGAATCTTTAAAGTAACAATAAATATTTTTAAATGCCATATTCTGTATGTCTCTGAGGTTTTTGAAGACCTTATTTAACTGTTTTACCTTATCTTTCTATAGAATCACACCTATCTGTTGCACCTGATGTGTATATTCTTGTGATAAAAATAGACTAGTAATGATATGACCATAATTTCATTAACTAACAATTGACTTGTATATCCTATTTATCCTAAACAGCCTGCAATAGCACTTTCTAAGTATTGGAAGTAAACCATTATATTATAAATGCATTATATGGGCATAATACTTCATATTAGAGTAGAAATGTATATAATGTATGTGAGGAATAATCTTATATTTGAATTCTATACCACTGTATCTAAAATTGAACTTATTTTGCATCTATATTCAAATCTCTATACCAGAGAATTAAAAATAACCTTGTAAGTGACAATTAAGGCATTAAGTTGAGGAGTAGATTCACTAATCTATTTTTGTTCTATCTTCTCTATATATTTCTATATTCTCCCTTCTTTCTTTTCAACCCCTATCTCCAAAACTAAGAATGGACGATAAAGGAAAAGAGAGACATCCCCGAGTCTAACCTTTTCTGTCTAAATAAGACTAATAATAACTTATAACCAACTTTGATTGAAAATAACCCTCTATAGCCCAAGAAAGCAACCAAAAACCTACCCAAATTCCCTTAAAGGATATGGGGCATCAGGTTGGAGAGGAGATAAAAGGGTCAAGCATATCAAGAGGGGGTGAGGGAGGGGATACAAATGGGATGTGAAGAACCTAAATAGCAGAACAAGCAGGTAACTTATATTACTAATTCCACTACATGGGAATAGCTCTGAGACTGCCTGAGACATGAATGTATAGACATAGACAATGCTTCTTGTTGGTTACAGAATTTCAATGATTTATCAGTAGATGGCCTTCTTCATATGGCATGAATGCAGATTTACATATGTCTTTTTTTCTTTGCTCATACAAACAGCAGAGAACCAGCTTCAATTGTTCTGGGCATCACACACATACCTTATACATTTATAAATTTAGGACTGTATAAATGACTGTGGGAAATTATATCTTTTCAGAACAAAAGAAATGGACACTGACATTGGCTCAGACCTGACAGGATTCATTCTTCTCAGCATGCTGGACACTGACATCCTGCATCCTTCATGTTCCAACACCAAGTGCTTTAATTCCTGTTCCTCATAAGAACAAGACAGCTCCCAGACACTTTCAAAGAAAGATTCCAATCCTAATTAGTCCAGAATTTCAGACTGTTCCACACAGGACTCTGATTAAACCTGAAATTTCTCAACATCTAGAAACTGGACCACAAGTGCTATTCCTAGCTTGTTTAACCATTTCCCCAATTTTTTTTTTTTTTTTTTTTTTTTTTTTTTTTTTGGCCCCTACAAGGGTATTATTCATCCCCAAACAGCCAGAATAAACCTTAATTGTTCTTTATTTTATGATTATTTTTAAATGAATTAATCTCCACTAGTGCTAGGAAACATTGAAATTAAGTGAGATGTCTAACTATATTAGGGATTGAGATAAACTAGCTAGATGTAAATACCAACATGGTGTTTTGTCCTTTTAATTCACAGTAAAAAAATTTTCATTTAAAAAAATTTCCAAACTATCATCACAGATAAAACTATATTACCATTCTATAGAGTGTACTCATACCCTTTAAAAATCACTTTTTAGAATACTCCATGATATAAATATCCAAGAGAATGTTCTTTGTAGATGTTTTAAGTTTATACAATGATTTGGAGGTTTATTGTTTTTCCTTAATAGTAACATATATCTATTTAATGAAAGTGATTTCCTAAAATAAGGACTAAAATCTCCCCCCAAAAAAACTTCCTTGTGCATGATTCTCATGGAAATGAATATAAGCTGTGTTTAATTTAAATTCCTTGTTTTAAACATTGTTTTGAAAGGAATCCTGTGCGTTAGTACTGTTCATAGATGAAACTTGGATCTTCTGTGGATAATAAAAGACTCACCAGGGAGGAACAAAAGACATTTAAAACCTAAGGTGACCTTCAACTGGGTAGTACTCTAAGTGAAATTGTTTTCTCCACATTAGTCACATTGTTTGGACATAGGTTCTTTAATTACCTGAACTCTGCGTCTTACAGTGTAAATCTTTAAGACTGGACTACTTTGTGATGCAGTTTTTCATTAAGAGATATTAATGAGCAAAATAAATATTGACTCCCAACGAATCAAAATAATCTTCCTTCCCCAGCAATTATTTATTTACTCTTCTGCTTGTCTTTAAGGTAGAGACTATTTCCAACATAGAAGTCGAAGTGTTTTTAATTAAAATAATCAATTGAAATCTTGATAGCATATTTAATAGAAGGGTAAATGTGTTTGAAGTTATATTTTTAAAATATCACAAACTAGAAAAGAAACTTAAACTGAAACTTGTAAAGGTGTCCTCAGGTTAGGTGAAAGCACCTGAAAAACATGTCAGTGATTTAAGAACTTACTGAAGGTTGTTACAATATATAACTGTTTTTACTCTATTTGGCTTATACTAAGAAAATATATTTTCTTCCATGTACTAAACAATATTCTTTAAATGACTTAGTGAGGTTAAAGAATGTGAAGCAACAATGTGGTAAACAGTGTCAGCATAGAGACTCTTGGAATAATTTGTTGAGGTAACAGTTAATGGTTAATTGAGTAGAGTCAAGTGCCAAGGGAAATAAAGTGGTGAGTCAGGATAGCCAATGGTCAGAACATTCTCCACAGTTGAGTGGAGAGTGTGATATGACTTTCTCACGTACTCTGGTGCCTCACATTTGACCATGTCCCCTGGAGGGGGAGACCCAGTGGCACTCAGAGGAAGAACAGTAGGTTGCCAAGAAGAGACTTCATACCTATGAGCATATACAGGGGGAGGTAATCCCCCTCAGGAACAGTCATAGGGGAGGGGAATAATGGGAAAATGGGAGGGAGGGAAGAATGGGAGGATACAAGGGATGGGATAAACATTGAGATGTAACAAGAATAAATTAATAAAATAATTTAAAAAACATATACAGTGGCAAAGAATGAAAGGTGGTAACGCCTAGATTTGTGGCCTAAATAATATGTGCAAATCTCAGTATTAAGTATAGGTATGGTGAGGGAAACTCATTAACTGAACAATGAAGAAGATTAAACTGTTTTTTTGTTCTTGTTGTTTCTTTTCTTTGCCTGTTTGTATGTTCTCTAAGCCTTGGGCCTTCAACAAATGGTGCTGGTCTGATTGGATGTCTACAAGTAGAAAAATGCAAATAAACCTTTACATATCACCCTGTACAAAATTAAAACCCAAGTGTATTAAAGACCTCGACATAAAACCAGACACACTAAATCTGTTAGAAGAAAAAGTGGAAAACAGCCTTGATCTTATTTGCATAGGAGACAACTTCCCGAACAGAACATCAATAGCTTAGGCTCTAAGAGCAATTAACTGAAAAGTTTCTGTAAGACAAAGGACAATGTCAATAGAACAAAACGACAGCCTACAGACTGGGAAAATAGCTTCATCAACCCTACATCCCACAAAGGGCTAATATCCAAAATATATAAAGAACTCAAGAATTAAACACCAACAAACAAATGTCCAATTTAAAATAGTGTACGGAGCTAAAATGAGAATTACCAACAGAGGAATCACAAACTGCTGAGAAGCATTTGAGAATATAATCAATGTCTTTCATCATCAGGGAAATACAAATCAAAGTAATTCTGAGATTCCATCTTACACATGTCAGAATGGCTCAGATCAAAAACTCAAGTGGCAGCACATGCTGGTCAGGAAAAGGGAACACTATCCCATTGTTAGTGTTATTCAATCTTGGGCTTTCTCAAAAAATTGGGAACAGCTCTATGTCAAGACCCAGCTATACCACTCCTGGTCATATATCCAAAAAAATTCTCTATCATACAAGAAGGATACTTGCTCAACTATGTTCATGGCAGCCTTATTCATAATAGCCAGAAACTGGAAACAACTTAGATGCCCATCAACTGAAGAATGGATAAAGAATATGTCATACATTTACACAATGGAATACTACTGAACTATTTAAAAACAAGGAAATCATGAAATTTATAGACAAATGGATGGAACTAGAAAAGATCATCCCAAGTGAAATAACCCAGACACAGAAAAACACACATAGTATGTACTCACATGTGTGTTTTAGACATATAGTAAAGGATAAACATACTATAAAGAAATAAGTAACAAGGGGGACCCAAGGGAGGATGCTTTAGTCTCACATAGAAGGGGACATAGAATAAACAGTGGCTGAAGAGAATGAACAAGGTAGGAGAAGAAACATAGAAAGAAATGATGGTGGAGATCAAGCCTCGGCCGAGTGGGGTCAAGAGGACAGAGGGCATGCAGAGCGAAACCATGACTAGAACCATCTCTGTGAGTGCCATGTTGGACACCTAACACAGGGTAGGCACAGAGGACCTTGAGGAGACTGAAGCACCAACTGAAAACCTTTCATATACTGGATCTAGGCCTTCTGCACAGACGTAGTAGATGAGTAGTTCAGGCTTAATGTGGGTCTCTTAGTAAGTGTGTCTCACACATGGACTTAGTTGCCTGCTTTTTGATCACTCCTTCAACCAGGCTTCCTCAAGAGTCCACAGGAGAAGAGATGTGCTCAGGCCTGATATGATTTCATGAGATGGGTTGTGAGGGTAGGAGGGCTCCATTTTTCTGAGGAATAGACAGGGGGAATACAGAAAGAGGGAGGGAGGTTGGGACAGGGAGGAGAACAGGGAGGGAGCTGAGATATATGATACTGTGTAAAATGAATAAATAAGTAAATTTCAAAAGATAACTCACATTTCAAATCAATTGAAGTTCTGTGATAAAAATACATAGTAAAAATAAAAATAAGATAAAATTAAAAAGAAAAAGGGACTGACATAACATTATGAATCAAGGAACCTCTGGAGGTACCATTTACAGTTTTCTGTTGGTCATGGACTGGTAGACACCCATCCTACATTTACAAGGAGTTTGTTTCCTCAATGGACTCCATTGGAGAAAGGAAAAGTTGCATTTTTGAGTGGTTACCAATTGGAGATTGCCTGTGGGTTAGGGATGAAGGCATGTGTATATTTCTTCTTCATCTCTGGAATCCTATCTGGTGCAGACCTATGTAACCCTTGTTACATGTTGCCTAAGCTTCTGTGAGTTTTGGCAATGTGCATATATATATTATTGATTTAGAAGGCCTGTGTTTCTTGGTGTCTTCCATCTGCTCTTGTTTTTACTTTTTATTACCCAATTTTTGTGGGGTTCAATGAGCCCTGAGGAGAGTGATTTAATGGAAAGTCATATTTAGACCTGAGTGTGTGACTAGCCTTTATTGTAAAGGGCCACACCTATTCCTCTTCTTCTCCTTGAGTTCAGTATCAGAGTTACTATTTTTGGTTTACTGCCAGAGAATATACCTCTTTAGTATGACAAACTCAAATCCTATCCACAATTCAAACTGAATATATCATCTTAGACACAGTTCAACAATATGGTCTTAAAATGAATAGATTATATATATGAGACTACTACAGAATTTTCAAGTTGAAGAAACCAATCATGAAATAACATTAATAAATTGAACACAATAAGGAGAACAACCTAACACATAGGTTACCTCACATAAAACAATTATAAAATAAGTAGTTGCAGTTACAGAGGTAGGGCAACTAGTAATCATTTTAAATACAAACTGTTGATATTGTTTCAGGCTTATTATTATATTGAAACTTCAGAGTCCATTAATAAGTAAATGGATGGAAAGATAGATGATAGATAGATAGATAGATAGATAGATATTAGAAATCAGAGGTTATTTTTTGTTTCATGTTTTAAAGAAATTTGGGGGACTATTTTTTACATATGAATATACAACAAAAACTGACAACCATTTATGCATCATGCAACTTGGTGAAATTCAAACATGGTCTTCAGAAAGTCATACAGAAAATAAGAACCATACAATATAACCATTGATTAGTACAGGAAGGCTTTTTAAAAAATACATGAAGCAGTATAAGGAGATACTACACTGCCATAATAGCTCAGTTAATGAAAGAGGCTGGCGCTCAATGAAATGGGATGGTTATATCCAGTAATTGAAAGTACAGTTCATGACTAGAATAGTAAGAAGACAAAGGAGTTCCCATTGATTTTGTAAAATACAGTCATTGATGGTGTTTCACTTACTCCTATCAGTAAATCTGCTGAACTAATTGAATACTCCTGAGTGAAAACCTTGTCTCAACTCCTAGGATTAGATCAGTAACATAATAAAGTGTTCAGGTTAAATTACTTGCCATCTCTGAAAAATTCAAATCCTCTTTAAGTTGCCCATTCTGAGTAAAAGGTAGCTATTTCTAAATCACATGCAGTTTACTAAATCTAACTGACTTTCCCTGTAAACTGCTATGAGCATGTAACATAAGTAGATACAGTAATCTTTTGTTGGAAATGCCTAATTTATCTAATTTGAATTTCTTTTTCTGAAATGTAATTCCTAGCACAGTTTTTCAAGCTTGTATTTGCTCATGCACTTCTTGTTAAAGAACAGCAGACGTGAAGTATCTAAATTCCATTCTTTCTTCAATGTGAGCTTGAGACAGAAAGAGAAAACAAAGAAAGAGTGAAGAAGCTTTCCCGCTCCAATTTTGGCTCATCAGATCCCTCACAAGACATTTAAGCTCCCTAGAATTCTCTGATCTAGATGGTGCTAGAGAGCACAGTATTGGTTTTCTCTGACTCAGACCCGTGGGCCAAGTAGCAACAGAGTTTTTTTTTTTTTTTTTTTTTTTTTTTTTTTTTTTTTAAATAGAAAACAGAAAAGGTTATTGCCCTACACTTAAAGTAAAGGCTTGTGACTGTGAAACAGTAGTGTCTATGGAAATCAAAACTTAAAATTTTCTTCTTAAACATATACAACTTTATTCTAATTCCTTACTCCCATGAGCATAAAAGATACATAATATCTGAAAACATGAAACAATGAAAATAATATTTTGTTTCATGATTTGACAAAGTACTGTCTGAGGCCTACATGTCAAACTCTTAATCTACAATTGGCAGATCTATTGGAAAGTCATTAAATTGATAAATTTTGGATATAGTGGAAGTGTATATGTTATTAGGGGTGTGTCCTTGAATTATATTATAGAATGTATGATTATTTCCTTTATTTATGACAGTATAAGGAGAGCAGATTCCTCAGAAGTGTGATCCAACCAGAAGTAACACATTAATTAAGACCTAGAAGCAATGAGCCAACTCATGGACTGGAATCTTCAAAACTGTGAATCAAAATACACTTTCTCACTTTTTAAGTTGATTATCTTTTGCGTTTTTTACCAACAGAAATCTGTATTACAAACTTCAGTAAGTAGTTTTTCTAACCATTTTTGTTGTCTAATGCCACTTGTAAATTATAACTTCTTCCTTAATTAATACTTAATGTAGATAAAGGAAGAGTTGTTTTATTTTCTGTGGTAGCACTGAGTGGAATATAAGTTTCTATTATACTAATTGTAGTATATTCATTTCAGTTAACTCTGGGTTCATAAAGATAATTCCAATTAAATCTGTTGTATATATTCTTATGCCTGTTCATTCTAGTCTTCTTTATTACACACACACACACACACACACACACACACACACACACACGCACACACACACACACACACACACACACACAGAGAGAGAGAGAGGAGAGAGAGAGAGAGGAAAGAGGAAAGAGATACACCAGAACAGATGTTAGAGGTGCATAGATAGAAACACGCAGGTACACACTATATGCATACACAAAACACACATAAACATAGATATAGGTAGATGTAGATATATTGGTGTATAAACACAAATATATTTGACCTATCTATCATGGATTTGAGAATGATAATTAAAGCAAACTGTGATAAAGGTCTTTTCTTGGCTTATTTCACTTAACATGGTGATTTACTGTTGCAACTATTTTTTTTCCAGAAAAAAAACATTTCTCTCATTGCTATTGTTTAACAGTTTCACCCATATATGTTTATGTTTGTGACTGTGCTCATAAAAATATTACTCATTTCCCACCCTCATTCTGCTACCGATCTACTCCCTTTTTTGCCTGTATAGCTATTCTCAACAAGTTACCCTCATTCTGCCCGCATTCTTTTTCTGAATGACCCACTGAGTTTAATTAGAGTTTTGTTGAGAATGTGTGAATGCAATCCTTCTTTCTGACAACTCCCAATACTTCAAATTTTCCTACAATTGTAGGATTGTTTTCTATATTTTATAGGTATAACACTCAAAATTAAATATCAGTATGTAAACTGCTTCCCAGTGTTGCACACAGCATATAGCCTGGAAACAGCATAAGTAAGTTGGTCATAGAGTAATGTGCAATGAATGAAACAATACATTTTATTATTCATAGATTTTTTGTTTCTTACATTTTAAATAAAATATAAACTATGAAATACTTTCCTTATGTTATTCAATCTTGCACCTAAAAATGGCTTGATTTTCATACTTCTGTAGGCAATTTCATGGCTTTTGCATCTAATTCTTCTTATTATTCCACATTTACTTATACTTATGTACTTTATCCCATTTTCTCAGCTTCTGCCAATTGGGTGTGTTGATTTCTATAATACTTATCTACTGATTAGTTATATAAAATAATATTCTATAACATGCTGATCATTTAAACGAACATCAAACTTTAACAGAAGCATAAATAAAATGCAATTTCTTCTCTCAAAGAAGATATAGCATAAAATAAGAAATATGAGAAGCAAGAAATGGTGCCACCTTAGAGAAAGCTGATTATTATTTTCAACATCACACAAGCCAGGGCATCTGGGAAGATGGGACTCCAACTGAAAAAAAATGCCTCTACCATATTGGCTTATAGGCAAGCCTCTGTAAAAAAATTAATGATTAATGCTGGAAGACCCAGCTCACTGTGGGTGTTGCTACACATAGCAAACTGAACCTGGGCTTTATTAATAATGTAGACTAATAAACAACATCAACATATCAACAAGCCATTTCCATTTCTTCGTGCTTGGTTCTTTAGTTCCTGCATGCAGGTTACTGCTTGAGTGCCTGCCTCAACCTCCCCAAATGATAGACTGTGAAGTTGAGCTGTAAGATAACATTGAACCCTTTTATCTCATTTATTTTCTCGTTTTAATTGTAGTATTTTGTTGTTGTTTGCCTGTCAACCTGACTTATCTGGGAAGAGATGTCTCCCTGAGAAGCTGCCTCTGGAATCTTATTGGAAAAAGACCTCTATCAGTCTTCCTGTAAGCAAGTCTGTGAGGATTTCTCTTGAAAGATGATAAGTGTGAGCATGTCAACCCTGCTGTGGGCTGGGCCGCCCCTGACTCATGGCTCTATGTTTGTAGAATTCTATATTTGGTGTATAATTAAGTAGGCTGAGAAGCCTTGAGGATCAAGCTACTAATCAGAATTCCTCCACTGCCTCTGCATTCGCTCAAGTTTTCTGCCTTGGCCTTCCTCAATAGATTGTGACCCAAGTGTCTTAGTCACTATCTAAGGTTCCTTTCAGTCTTTCATCTGAGTTGTCCAACAATGCCTCTATTCTGATGTGAGTGATGAAGATCCAGTAGTTGTGATATGTCATCCGTCAAAATCTTATGCTGGAGTCCCAAGGACTTCTTCTAACACTGCTGCTCTTCAATCTATATTGAAATCGTGAAGACAAAGGTTCTGATTTTGAAAAACTATGAAACTTTTAAAGTTATGTTTTATCAAAATATTGATGAGATTTTTGTCAATAAGCGAAAAAGAAAATTCTGTGATGTAACAGTGTTGTATTTGCGCTGGTTAGGTTTGCCAAATTGACATATGCTAGGAAGATCAGTTGGAAACAATTGAGAAAATTCCCATATCATACGAGCCTTTAGACAAGTGGGTGATACAGTTTTGTCATTTAAGATTGATGTCGGAATACCTTCCCATGCTATGATGCTATCCTGGGCAAGTAATCTTTCATTATATAGAAAGTAATGTAAATGAGCCATCAGAGCACAGCATCATGCAGTGTTTCTCCATGTTCCTGCCTCCTGGCATTTTTGCCTGCCTTCACTTCCTCCTCTGCTGGAAGGTGATTTAGAAGTGTATGATAAAATAAACTCTTTCTTATCCAAATTTTTTGTTATGGTGTTTATCAAAGCGATAGAAAGTAAACTGTGATATTACTTTAACTCAGATATAATTGATCTTAAAATATTAATAGGGATTCACTGATTGTTAATGATTAATATGTGATTTGGTACGTGGTTGTGAATATAGGCTGAAGATACAAAATCTGTAAAACAAATGAAGTGGAAATAATAACATACATATTTGGTACATTGGCAAAATAGATTCAGATTGTCAAACCCTGTAGTAAAAGAAAAATAAATTCAATTAAAATGACTTATTTCTTTTATTTCCACACTTGAAAAAAATACTTATACCAGAGATAGCATCATCTGACAGAACTGGAAAGCCAGCTCCCTTGCTTTATACATAACACTGAGCTGAAGATGAAAATTGTAATTCTCAGATGGATAAGAGAAAGAACTAGTTTTTACTTTAATATTTTGAGTAGCTCTTTCAGGACTTGAGATTAATAATTATGTTTATTTTAAAAATTATTATGCCAAAAGGGACACAGCAGGATAGGTTTGTACCTCTCTCGTCTTAGGCTTCCTTGTAGACTGTGACTTGTGTGTTTTAGGTTGCCAAACTATGGTATATTTGTTTGTTTGTTTGTTTGATTGTTTTGTTGTTTTGTTTTTGAGATGTGGTCTTCCTACACTTGAGAGAATATGTAAATCTGGAACTAGGAACCTTATTCCATGTGCCAGGCACTAAAGCATTTGCCTGGCTGAGCACCTAAGAAACAGCTTCCCAAGCCAAGCCCTACTGATCATTACCAAGTGCAGGATCCGAGCTTCGCCTGCTTTGATTCAGCTACAACACTAATTAAAAGACATTTAAGATGTCCTGCCCACAGGGCTTCCTGTACCAGGTCCTACACCCACTGCTTCAAGAGCCTTGCTCTGTGTACAAGATAATAATTTACTCAAAGGAGGAATAGAAATAGAGACTAGTCCTTCAAGCCAGACCCACAGAAGGTGAAGAGATCCAGTCCTACTGTGTCTTAGTACAGATTTTAAAAGCTTTTGCTGAAGAAAGAAAGAAATTAAGAAAGAAAGAAGGAAGAAGGAAATTAAGAAAGTAAGAAAGAAGAAGGAAACTAAGGGAAAAAAAAAAAAAGAAAAGAAACAAAGAGACTGAATCAGTCAAGTAACCCCTGATGTATAATTAATTCAAAGCACTGAATCAATGTCAAGGATAAAAGACAACCTGGATTCTCCAAGAATTAGTAAACTCAGAAAAAAAATCCTCAAATAAGAACCTGAAATAAATTCCAAACAACTTGAAAGGAAAAAAATTATGATGATAAACATAATATGACTCTAAACACCCAATATTATAAACAGGGTGAAAATTCATAGTTAAGGAGGTCACCGTCTCAGGGTAATCTACTCTCATCGTTTGGTTAATTGTCATATTACCAAAATGCCTTCTGAAGATTTATGTTTACATATAGATGATTTGTGATGTTTGCGATGCTGGTCAAGACATTTCTTCTTGAGGTGGGAAGTGTCAATTCAGAGACAGCAAAGTACTAAGATTAAGCAAATGGAAATGCTTAACCAATGATAGGGTATCTCTAGTGAATTAATTGCCCATTCCTTTTTTATCAAGGCTCAGGGAAAGATACAGAAAGCATGGTAGAAATAATGTAAGAACCAGAAGATGGGAAGAGTGCTATGAAATGCTGTCTTCTAGCCATGCCATGCCATGACATGACTTTTACTCTCATAAAATGAGAGCAGATGTAGTTAATGAACAAAGCCTGCAAGATATATAGCCAGTTAAATATTAGAGCATGAATGGTGACTGAGCATTCGCCTTTACCTGAGGGCAATTGGGAACTGACGTCATATGGGGGAGAGGGAGTCATATTTCATTGGTCATTGAGATATTTCCCTTTCTTTAGTCACTGGAGCCTTGTAATTAAGCTTGCATGCACAGACATATCAACAGCACTATTTGGACTTACGAGATTACAGAATAGTATAAAGATAAATAAACAAGATGGCATAAGGTTGAGAAGGAGATGTGGTGAGGGAATTGTCCAAGGATAAAGTGGATAGGAGTAATAAAAATGGATATGATCAAGATGCATTAGATACATGTATGAAAATTTAAAGAATACATTTAGCACCCATATTTGTAGTCCAGTTTCTAAATGTTGAGAAATTCCAGGCTTAATTAGAGTCCTGTGTGGGACAGTCTGAAATGCTGGACCAATTGGGATTAGAAGTTTCTTTCAAAATGTCCTGGGAGCTGTCTCTTTCTGTTGAGGAACAGCAGTTGAAGCACTTGGTGCTGGAACATGAAGGGTGCAGGATGTCAGTGTCCAGCATGCTGAGAGGAGTGAATCCTGTAAGGTCTGATCCAATTTCAGTGTATGGTTCTTTTATTCTGAAGGCATATAATTTCCCACAAGCATTATTCAGTCCTAAAATTATAAGTGTATAAGTGTGCATGATACATAGAACCATTAAAGCTGGTTTTCTGCTCTTTGTATGAGGAGAAAGAAAAACACATCTATAAGTCTTCATTCATGCCATATGAAGAGTGGCATCTAATGGTAATTCATAGGTGTTCTGTAGCCAACAAGAAGCATTGTCTATGCCTAGACATTAATGTCTCAGCCAATCTGTAAGCTATTCCTATATAGTGGGATTAGCAACATAAGTTACCTGCTTGTTCTGCAGTTTAAATTCTTCATATCCTTTATTGTATACTCCTCCCTCATTCCCTCTCCATCCCCCCATCTTCCCTTAGTACTTAGAAAGGGGAGCCTTCTTCTTCTAACAAGTGACCTCCGCCTATCAAGTCTCATTTATATTATCTGTAACCTCTTCTTCTGTAGCCTGGCAAGGCTGTCATGCCAGGGGGAGGTGATCTAAGTTCGGTGGACAGAATACATGTCTGTGGTAGTCCCTATTCTTCACACATGGGATCCACAAGGAGACTGTACTACTACATCTGAGCAAAGGGTCTAGGTCCACATCATACATGGCCCTTGGATGATGTTTCTGACTCTGTGTTGTAGTGTAATTATCCTGTATTATATGGCTAATTTCCAGTTATGAGTGAGTACATACAATGTGTGTCTTTCTGGGTCTGGGTTACATCACTCAGGATGATCTTTTCCAGTTCCATCCATTTGCCTGCAAATTTCAAGATTTCCTTGTTTTTAATTGCTGAATAGTATTCCAGTCTGTAAATGTACCACAGTTTCTTCAACCATTCTTCAGTTGAGGGACATATTGATTATCTTGGAAAAGAGTTGTTTATTGAAAGGCCAGAAAGTAGATTATCCCAGTGGTATAAAGCATTAATTTGTATATGACATGGGAATAATCATCTTGTCTGCCTACCTTTTATAATTATAACAGATACGAAGAATATCTGTAATATGAGGATAGATCGAATTGGTTGATGTGCTAACCAAATCCTAATATAGGACACCCTGGCATTTGTTATTGAAATTTTGATGAAAACTGCATTTTGTGTACAATGAGTTTTTAACTGTATGGCATGAATCAAATATTTTATCTGAAAATCCAAATGTTTGTATGAGACAAATTTCATCTGACAGCATGTAAATATGTGTTCACAGAACATCCTTAAGCTTATCATTATCCTGTTACACATTTACCCTTAGTTTTCTGCACTTTGGGAATACATTCTGAAGATTAACATTTATGACTTTATAGTTTGTTGTAATTTATGAATTGGTTTATATCCTAAATCAGGTAAAAATGCCTGGTTACGAACCTTGAAGGCTGTTCCACTTTCTAGAACAAAAACATTTTCATGCCTCTGGACCACTGTATTACTTTGCATTTTATTTAATGTTTAGAATTGTATCCAATAATTTGTGAGCACTTTGAAGTGTTTCACATATACTTACTTATTCCTTATACAATCTAATCAACCAAGTGAAATATTTGAATGGAATTTTTAAAAATTAAGAAACGTTGCATATCAGTCAAATAAAATTTATTGTGTTTATTTTTCTAGTAAGACAGACATGTACAGGCCTGGTGGTACTCAGAGGAAGGGTAGCAGGCTACCCGGAAGAGACTTGATACCCTATGAGCATATACAGGGGTGGGGAAGTCCCCCTCAGTCACAGTCATAGGGTAGGGGAGTAAGGGGAAAATGGGAGTGAGGGAGGAATGAGAGGATACAAGGGATGGGATAATAATTGAGATACAATATGAATAAAGTAATAAAATATATTTTTAAAAAGACAGATGTGTAAAACAGAAATATATTTTTGAAGAGGAAGTAAGCTGATATCCTCATGCAGTCTCCACCAACATAAAATATTGAATTTTAAAATCAATTTAACTTTTCAATTCTTACTTTTACACAATTTTGACTTTACTTATATCATTTAATATTACATTCTTCAATACATTTTATAGCATATACATTAAAATTATTCTTTGTTATGGGAGAAATCCAAACAAATAGAGAAAGCACAGCAAAAAGATTTCCATGCAGGAAAAGTAGCATCCATATATATGGCAGCCCAATTACACAAGGCAGTAAATAGGTTCAGATGGAGAGTCATGCCATGGGACATGATACATTTCCTGATGCTTGAAATATATGATCAGTAATATTGACTCATTAGTGCTTAATACAAATTGTAAAATTATTCTTTTACAATATCGTATTACTTTTTACACATTTTGCATAACAATACAATTTTCAGTATCTTAATCAACTTTAAATGAATCTAAACTTCCTTAAATAAGATTGCTTAATTAAACTTACACTAATATTATTAGTGGCATTAAAATATTGGGTTACAGTGACACTGAATCTATATAAACTTTCATAAATATGATAAATATATTTTTCTTGCAAATCTAAAATTGTGCAGTTTGGGGCAATTAAAATATACTCATACAAACATATAGGATTAAATCAAATTTCTTTTTTCTTTTAGTAATATTTACTTGGGGACTTTTATAAGTTCTAAAGAAAATGAAAAAAATCATGATTAAGGTCTAGGAATATAAGTTTTTATCTTCTAAATTATTTATTTTATATTTTGAGATGACATTTAGTTACTAAATTTTCTCCCCTTTCTTCCCTCTAAAACCTTTTATATTGACTTCCTTGCTTTTTTCAAATTAATGTCATTTCTTTAGTAATTGTTGCTTACTTTGTACATAATATATATCCATATATCTATATCTATATTATCTATATATTTCTGAAGACATAAATAAAATGTGATCAGTAATCAATATAATGTTACTTGTGTGGCTCTTGGAAGGGCACCTACAATCAAAACTTCATTAAATTGATCTTCAATGCAGATTGTTTCCACAGTAAATTGATCTTAAGACATAGTTTATGGTACTTTGTTACCAAAGGCCCAGTGAAGTAACTGTTTGCTTTTCTTTACCAATTAAGAGTGTCTCCTAATTTCTCTCATTGATCTTTGAATAAATCCTTCCTCTCACTCTAACAAATTCCCAAAATCAGACATAACATCAATAGGATGAATAAATAACTGAAAGAATCACTAAATAAGTGATATCTGGTGCAGGAATCTAATGATTGTTTGTGTAAATTTAGCTTGTAAGTAAGTAGAAAAGAGATTGGTGATGTTAAGTGAAAATTTTCATCAAGGGAAAAATGTGTGGTGGTTTTTCAGTGTATACATACAAATATTTGGAAAACTCAGTGGCTTCTTTCAGAACTATACATAAACATTTCTCTTTAAATATAGTTTACTAATTTATTCATATTACATCTCAATTGTTATACCATCCCTTGTATCCTCCCATTCCTGCATCCCTCCCATTTTCCCTCCCATTTCTTATTCCCCTCCCCTATGGCTGTGACTGAGGGAGACCTCTTCCCGCTGTATGATACCCTATAAACATTTCTCTTTTAAATTCATGATTTCAATTTCTGCTTTAGGACTAGTTCAACAGGACTTCATGGAAATCTTGTCTGAGCATAACGTCTTCCTGAGTCATTACCACAAATCCAATTCCCTGTTTTCAATTTCTAAGCAAACATCTATGAAAAATGCTCTGCCACATCTGTCCCTTTACATTGATTAAAATTGTCTACTATTCCATTTCAATGTACACAATGTTTTATTTGTTGAGGTACTAAAAATTACATTATGATAATTAACATCTGTGCAATGTTCTTTTTACAACTAATTTTAGGAAAAATGAAATATCCTTTGTTCTGATTTGACTGTGTCTTCCAAACAAACTAAAGCAATAATGCAAAAATGTTAAATATTTTAGAGTCCAAGGACAAAATATTATCAAGAAACATAATTGTAGCATGGTGATATAGAAGGTATTCTCAGGGGCACTAAACAGACATTGAATGAAATATCTCTGTGCTATATTTTCTTAAATCACATGTAATAACATTTTGGATTGCTGCTATTTGTGGGAACCTGTGCAAAATTATTTCCACAGATACATTTAAGGTCATCAGAGAGCAATGAAAAGGAACTGCCTTGCACTTAGGTAAATCACCAACAAGATGATGGCTAAGGACAATTTCTCTGCTGGAAGCATTGTTGTGCTCATGCCCTCAAACTCCCATTTTACCCAGTAAGATACTGAGTATGAATTTGAGGTCAGACCCCTTGCTATTATAAAGAATATATTTATCTAATAATCTGGCAAATGTATACTTGGAATATTTAATAGCTGTGAAAAGTGATAGTTCTGTGGACTATGGGGATCATGGCCATTTTCATTTATTTCCAAACAAAAAGGCATTGCAGCCAGATAGTATGTGGTTTTAAATGCTCACCATGTATGCATGATATTCTTCTCTGGTCTGAGATGGATTTTCATGGTTATTTTTACAATTCTTTGTAACTATAAATACTTGGCAAATAGTTTAGGTTTGGTGATTTTACTTTTATGAGTTTCTTTTTCAGGAGTTGTTTGTGACCATAACAGGCAGTTTAATAGATATAGCAAGTGCCTTACATACTCCTTTGTTAAAGTTATATTATGGGGAGCTAAAAAGTTGTTCCATGTCAATGTATAATATACCGTCTTTATAGTTAATTAAACTTGGAACGTATCTGAGAATTATAATATTCTGTAGATAGTATGAAGCCCATAGTTTCTGTGTATAAAAATGATGAAACATGTGAAAGTCAGACCCCACTCTCCACTCAACTGTGGAGAATGTCCTGTCCATTGGCTAGATCTGGGTAGGGGTTTGAAGTTTACCACCTGTATTGTCCTTGGCTGGTGCCATAGTTTGAGTGGGACCCCTGGGTCCAAATCTGCCTATCATAATTTTCTTCTTGTAGGTTTCTAAGATCCTCTGGATCCTTCAATTTTGCCATTCTCCCATGCTTCTCTCATCTAGAGTCCCAATAGGATGTCCTCCCCTCTGTCCCAGTTTTCAGTTAGTGAAGACTTTCATGGGACATGCCCCTTGGGCTAGTATGCAGATATAAGTGAGTATATACCATTTGACTCTTTCTGCTTCTGGGTTAATTCACTCATTATGATCATTTCTACCTCAATCCATTTATCCACAAATTTCGGGAATTCCTTGTTTTCAATAGCTGAGCAGTATTCCATAGTGTAAATGTACCACAGTTTCTTTATCCATTCTTCTACTGAGGGACACTTAGGCTGTTTCCATGTTCTAGCTATTATTAATAAGGCTGCTATGAACATGGTTGAGCAAATTTTTTTGTTGTGTACTGGAGCATCTTCTGGGTATATTCCAAGGAGTGGAATAGCTGGGTCTTGCGGAAGCCCAGTTGAGTGGAGAGTGGGGTCTGACTTTCACATGTACTCTGGTGCCTCATATTTGACCACGTCCTCTGAATGGGGAGGCCTGGTGGCACTCAGAGGAAGGATAGCAGGCTACCATATAGAGACTTGATACCCTATGAGCATATACAGAGGGAGGAAGTCCCCCTCAGTCACAGTCATATGGGAGGGGAGTAAGGGGAAAATGGGAGGGAGGGAGGAATGGGAGGATACAAGGGAGGGGATAACCATTTAGATATAATAGGAATAAATTAATAAAATAAAATTAAAAAAGAAAAAATGATGAAACAAGTGTAGAATAGATTTGCTAAATTCTTTTTGGTTTATTGAGTTTCACAACAACATATCATTTTAATATTTTATTTAAGCTAAAATATAGGTATATCATTATTCTGTTTATAATTTATGCATTGATTAGACAAAATTAATTCATAAAACATTAGAAAGAATTGCTTAAGTGAATACATATACAAAGTGGCAAAGTGTATAAAAATATAGAGCATTAATATATAATATATAAAATCTGAACAATTCTGGAAAATATTCAACAAACAGCTGATTTTATTAGTAAACTTTTTTGATTGTCTATAGATGTATGGGATGCAAATAGATCTTTAGGAGCAATTAGACTGGGCTGCGTAAGCTGTCTTTAAGAGACAGCTTTTCTCACAAAGAGAATATAGGTGTCAGAGAATGGGAAAATAGAAGGATCCAGAGGGTCCTAAGAACCTACAAGAAGAACATTATGATGGGCAGCTCTGCGCCCAGGTGTCCATCTCAAACTATGACACTAGACAAGAACAATACATACAGTAAAGATTGAACCCTGACCCAGATCTAGCCAATGGTCGGGACATTCTCCACAGTTGAGCAGAGAGTGGGGTCTGACTTTTATACAAACCCTGGTGCCCATTTTTGACCACGTCCCCTGGATTGGAAGACCTGGGGGCACTCAGAAGAAGGATAGCAGGCTACCAAGAAGAGACTTGATCCCCTATGAGCATATACAGGGAGAGAAGTTCCCCTCAGGAACAGTCATAGGGCAGGGGAGTAGGGGGAAAAACGGGAGGGAGGGAGGAATAGAAGGATACAAGGGATGGAATAACTATTGAGATGTAAAATGAATGAGATAGTAAAAACTAAAAATAAATAGAATGGCTTAGTACAACAAGAATAGTACATTGCATAGCTCTCAACCAAACACTTACTCACTTGGCACCCATTTCCTAGAGGAGCATACTCACTAACTTGTAAACAGGCAACCTGCCATCCCAACAGATGGTTGGCAAGTATTTTCAGCCAAAAGATCATGAATGAACATCAAATGTGTTTGGTGAGGGCAAAATTTCTAATAAAAGCCACCCAAACATCTTGTCGGTACTCAGGTTATGTCCCAGAGTTGAAGACACCTGCTTTTCCTGGTCCATCTCTGTGAAAATTAGTTCTACTTAACCCCAACCTGTATTTGTCCCTTCATAACCAGTAGTCAATGAAAATAATCTTTATATATGTACTTGTGCACAGGTGAGTTCATCTTTATGATTGAGTTTAACTTGCCAATATTTTCATATTAGTTGACATCTTGCATGTATGCTCAAAGGAAATAGCATTTGTATACTTAAATCTTATATATTTTGGAAAGGAGTATGATCCCAGCTATAATTATTTTGTATAGTCCCAAATTTGTGTACCATTATGACAGTTATATAAAGTATGGCAGCCCATTGAACAATAG
Organism: Acomys russatus; assembly: GCF_903995435.1. Classification (NCBI taxonomy): domain Eukaryota; kingdom Metazoa; phylum Chordata; class Mammalia; order Rodentia; family Muridae; genus Acomys; species Acomys russatus. The sequence continues at coordinate 49,278,677 of NC_067158.1, forward strand.
CCACCTTTTATTTTCTTTATAGGACATACCTAAAACTTACATCTTCTCATCTTGACATACCTCCTCCACTTTAGAAATTTACCACATAAAATAACAGTCATGCTCGTGTTCCTCAGAAGGTGTATGTAGTCAGTTTTCTGTACTGTAAGTAGCATAATTTCTGTGAGAAAATTATGAGGAAAAGCATGTTCGTGATATTTTATTTTCTGTAAGATTATTGTATTATATAGTTAAAATAGAGATAAATGAAACCATAATAATTTCTTAAAGAAAATTTAAAATATATTATTGCATTCATTATATTTGCTATTGAAAATAAATACTGAAAAGCTGTCAAAAGGAAAATATATCAAGAACTAATCTTCTAGAAACATTTAAGATAATCTAAAAGTAATTGTACAAATACAACTTTAGATTACTCATGAGATTTGATCAAAATTTGAATTTTGTTTATAATAATGCAATTATTGACAGGAGGGCATATATGAATTTTATAAGGTGATACGTTATAACATGTCACATTCTTTGAAAAGTAAGAAGAAACTCAATTTTCGCCAGTATTTATTTTATTCTAACTTTGCTGACTACTATTAACAGAACACTATGTGAAATATAAATTTCAGAATAGATCGGTATCAATTTTTATATTATTTGTATATTATTCAAAATTTATGAAAACCATCTAAAAGTTTAAAGATCATCATATATATTAAATATTTATTTATTTACAAATAAAACACAACCACTTAGTATAAAATCACTTAAGAATGTTACATTAATACCAAATATTTGCAAATAAGATATTATTAAACTGTTAGAAATACAATGTAATATGCTTAAATTTGCCATCAAGTTGAAAGGAAAACATTTAAAAAGAAAGATTTTAAAATAAATTCTGTCTAACCTAAACATCATATAATATAAACAAATAAAATAAATGTTACTTTCTACATAATTTTAGGGTTTAAATTTTTTAAATAGTTGAAATTTTTTGGATAAAAAGAATAGTGAAAGAAGAATAGTCTAGAGAATGCTGATCACTTTCTTAGGTTGTCACAATTTAAAATGTACCATATTGACATTTTATTGCTTTACTGATAAATCAGGAGGTTGAGAATGTGACGAATATGTCACATTTTGTGTAAAAAAAAAGTGTGAATGATGAAGATACCTCAAGGCAGTGAAAATAATATGTGACTTAATAAGTTGCTTACTAGAAATAAAAAATGTGTAAGATATCTACTTTTCTTTTGCTTTACACTTGTAGTGGTGAACTCCACCATAATTAATTAAACATAAAATGAGAGACCTTAAAATACTACAAATCAAAAAGATTTGACTTTTAACTCAAAATTAGAAAGACATCTTTATGAACAGCTTAAACACCTTAAAAACATATCAACAAAATTTTTCTATTACTTAACAAGAGCTCTTGTACACTGCAGTTACAAAGTCATTGAACACATAATAGTATTTGGATCAATGATATTCACATTTAGGATGGGAGTACATAAATCCATAATAGTACATAAAATGTCTGTAATCAGGAGTCATCATAACTAGCTTAATATTGTAGCATACTACATTATGGGCGTTTTTAGAGATTATGTTTTAATCAAATCAACAACTCTGTCAAACATAGAGAATGTCTTGGAGTAGAGTGTGTAATGGAGGATTGTTGGTGATAATAACAGAGCATGTTACCGGTCTATGGACTCACTATAGCTACATACATCCTAATCATGTTAGAATATATTCCTTCTTCCTGTACATAAAAATGGTTGACTTCAAAAAGTCTGGCGTGTTACCCTGCGAGCACCCACATGCATCTCATGTTTACTGTCTCCTTAACACATCTGTAGCTCTGTCCAGAGATTGACTTCACTTACTGTCCAGATTTGCTCTATGATGTCGATGTTTATAGAAATAAACAAAACCCTCTGTCTTTGCTTATCCCAAAAGCTAATTATCATGGTTAAGTGTTACATGATTGTATTCAGTGTCTTGGCAGCATAACAACTTGGTAAAACTTACAATTCGTGTATTACTTTACAGTAGTTTCTATAAATACCAGTCATACAGTCTTTCAACACACAATAACATTTGGGTCAATGGCATCCACATTTAGTCCAATAAGACTTCATAAGCATGACAACATATGGTTAAGACTTCACTCTCCATCTCTCTCACTGCTAGATTCTTTCCGAGCTTGTCATAATTTCAAGCATGTGTCCGGGATTTGAGGAAGCCAGGAGTTGACGTGAACTGAAATAGGCAGATCTAACAAGAAGATATGTTAATTCTTGTTGCATTATATAAACTAACTATGAAAATTGATTTCCCTCAGCATAATGCAAAGGCTGGTGAAAATGCAGTCCTTTCCTGATAGTTGTTTCTCAACTCTTTTGTTTGAAGGCCAGAACATTTTGTTTCATTTTTGAAAGTTAGTCATTTCTTGAATAAGAGGATAAATATGACCCCACTGTGGCTTTAATATGTTCACCTTACAGATTGATGACTCCCTTGGCCTCACTCAGTTTTGGGGAAAAGAATTTCTTAGCTTTAGTAGAATTGCTTTTATTCCATTGTTTCTTTTCTGGTTAGTTTGTTTTTCTATTTTGTATTTAAGGACAGTTTGGAATGCCATACGCCTAACTGAGTAATTATCGGCAATTGATAGACACTGTTGGAAGGAAGGTCACTTCCTTTCAGCAGCATGACCCATGGCAGATCTCCATGCTTCGGTGAGGGTGTTCTATCTACTTCTGCATCTGTGCCCAATATTGGATTATAAAATTTGTTAAGAGGGGCCTGGAGAGATTGCTCAGAGGTTAAAATCACTGGCTATTCTTCCAAAGGTCCTAAATTCAATTCCCAGCAACCACATTGTGGTTCATAACAACCTATAATGTGGTCTGGTATCCTGTTCTGGCATGCAGGCACATATGGGGCATAATGTATAAATGATAAACAAATAAATAAATCTTTTAAAAAATCTTCGTGAAAAGCCATGAAGCTCAGAGAGTTGGGAGGGAAAACTGGTATGTTTTTTGGAGGAAGTTTGGAAACATATGTAGGTGGATAAGATCTAAATGCATTTTATTCATATCTGAAATTACCAAAGAATTAAAAAGGAAGATTATTTATTTATTTATTTATTTATTTATTTTGATTTTTTGAGACAGGGTTTCTCTGTGTAGCCTTGGCTGTCCTGGACTCTCTTTGTAGACCAGGCTGGCCTCGAACTCACAATGATCCACCCGCCTCTGCCTCCTGATGGAAGATTTTTTTAAAGTACATATGTAGATATAGACATGTTGTAATTTGAAAATCAAACAGTGGAAATCTCATAAGAATAAATAATAATAATATATCAAAAAGTATTTACTAAAATATACAAAACAGATAATAAAAAGATGAATTACATATAGTTATTTCATACATAAAAATCTATTAAATAATATTTTAATTCAAAAAGAAAATTTATACTTTCATAAGAAATCTTTTTATTGGTAAAAATTATTTACTTCCAGACTGATAAAAGTTTCATAAAGTCTTTTCACAGTCATATTGGTATCAATTAAAAAGAAAGAGAGAGAGGGGTAGAGAGAGAGAGACATTTAGCTCTTCTTTGAGTTTCTAGTGGAATTCTTCACTGAAACCTCCTGGCCCTGGGATTTGTTGTTTTTGTTGTTGGTGGTGGAGCTCCAACCTGCCCTACCTGGATGCCTGGAAGTGCTTGGGCAGCTTCGACCTGAAGAGCCACACCCACACCATCCAAGTCTTCAAACTGGACAGAAAGCCCAGGCTGTGTTTGCAGAGCTGGCCTGTATGGAGCCTGATGTCCTCATCTTGAATGAACCGACCAATAACCTGGACATAGAGTCTACTGAGCCCTTGGGGAAAGCTATCAATGAGTATAAGCAGGCTGTACTCGGCTCATCACAGAAGCCAATTCCAGTTGTGGGTGGTGGAGGAGCAGAGTGACAGTCAAATTGATGGAGACTTTGACCACTACAAGTGAGAGGTTTTGGAAGGCCTGAGTGAAGCCATGGTCAACCAGTCCTGGGACTGAGTTTCCCTTCTGAAAGCCTGCTGATATAAGCTCCTGTGCCTGGTCTGTGCCATCTCCTTTTATCCACATGGACACCTTCTGTGTCTGGTACCAGCTGCAGCCACGTGGGCCGTGGATGTGGAGTGTGGCCTTGATTTGTGTGGCAGGATCTGTGTGGATTGTGTCCTTCCCACTGAAGAACTGTGTTCCCCTTCAGATAACTGAGCTTGCTTACCCTCAGTGTCTCTGTTCAGACAGAGGTGACCTTTGTTGTGGTGGGTCCCCTCAAGCCAAGTTAAGGTGGCCTCTTGTCTCAACACTTCTGCCACTCAGAACTGACTGGCTGACTGACACACAGCAGCAACCATGGGGCTCCTGTACTGTCAGCAAGCCAAGATCTGGTGCCTAAGGTCATTTGTCTGATGGGGATTGAGGGCAGGAAAGGAAAGCTCCTGTACTGAAACCTCCTTTTACAAAGGGAGGAAATAAAGGAGTGGGAGTGGGGGTGGAAAAAAAAAGATGATTCTCAAAACATGAAGAACAATTAATGATGTTGGAAACTATACCTGGCAATCCAGACTATATGCTAAGAAGGTCAGTAATAGATATTCTAGTGGGGTTCTTTATTCTGACTTTACTAAGTGGTCCACAAATCGATGTCCACAGTTATCAAGGCTTCTCCACAGAAGAAGAATGAAAACTGTAACTCCATATCTTTTGCTGAAACAGATAATTTTTCTACTGAGAGTACCATATTTCAACGTTACCTGAGATTTCTAATTCCTGTGGAGTACCGAATTTAAATTTTGAAATATTGTTCACTATATTTATAAGTTGTAAAGTTACATTAAAGCTAATCTACCAAGATTTCAAGTCAATCTTAAATCCTCACTTGTTGCTTTTCTATGCCCATCAAATAATATAACACACATAATGTAATAAATTTGTACAAGAGTGCAAAATATTAGTTTTTACCCTTGAAAACATTCCATCTCCCTTCAAATAATTTGTGCATTATTCATAGTTTATAATTAGTTGAAAACAAAAATAAATACAATGTACTCTATATTTATTCTCCAGCTATACTGCAGACAATAGATACTGTATAAAAATCTAGAATTGATACTAGGAATAAAGAGGATAGTGGAGTATTGGAGATCAGACTCAGAGCTGGAGTGGATCCTAATGTGTCCAAAGCTTCAGGGTTATAAACAGCCTTACCAAAAAGAACAAAGAGGAAAAGGTAGATATTTCACATTTTGTCTATGTGATTTTCAAAGATTTTTCATATCTAATATATCTACTTCACATTATATCTATAAATTTGTATATTATTGATTATGCCTCAAATTGTAGTACAAATTATACTTTTTAATTCTTGTATGATAAAAACTATTTTTCTATTCTTAGAACTCTGAGAGCCCTCATTAAACCAGAATATATAACACACTCATTTAGTACAGAAATGGAATTTTTTAAAGGCAAACTGTAAATAACCACAAGTTAGAATAAGTAAACCTCTAAGTTCAATAAACTTCCTTAGGCCAAAATAAGGAACACAAAATTATCAACTGGAAGCTGGGTGATGGTAAAATTACATAATGTATAGATACTTGTAAAATCTTGGAAATATTGATTCAATATAGGATATGTGTTTTGTAATACACTTCAAAAATCTATTATCTAGCATTCTCTGAATGTTTGCTTTATTCTGTACAAATCAAATATTCGAAATTGTGACTGCCATATCAATGTACATATAAACTTCGTATTTTGATATTAACATTAGGATACATATTTAGATTTGTACCTATTTAGTTAATGTTTTATAATTTCATGCATAAATGTAATCTTCTAACAGCAAAGACAACCATTATGCTCTGTTCTCTTTTCCATGCTTTCTTCCCAAGTCTCTCTTCTGTTTTTAAGCATTTTGTGTATATGAAGGTTTCTATTTTAAACTAGGGTTTCCTGCATTAGCATGATCATAAGGGACAGTGTGGGTGGGATCAATATACCAATGGGTACACCCCTGAGAATATGACTCCTAATCTCCTGCAATCTTGTCTGTAGCTCTTCTTGGAAAATTGGGGACATATGAAACCTTTTCTTATCTGTGGTAAAATGCTGAAGGACATTATCACATTAGTCCTGTATAGTTAACTACTGCTTCTCTGAGCTCATATTCAGAAGAACAATTGCATGTCCAGAAGACAGAACTCTTTTTCATCTTCAGGCTTTTACACTCTCTAGTCTCCTAGGCAGTTTTAGGCAGTGTTAACTGAAATTTAGGGGGTGTGGTATGGATGTCCTATTTTGGCAGTACACTCAACGTCCACTTATTCTCAGCACATTTAATTCTGTGGATAGAATATCACTCTAGTCCAGATGCACCTCAAAATGTTAAGCTCCATGCTTCAGTTTACTCAGTCGGAGATCCCCAGTGTGTACCATCAATTTAACCATAAAGTAAATTCTTTTGATTCAAATTATAATTTAGCATATCTGATCAGTTATATGACTAATATTATATATAAACAAAAAATGATGGTGGAAATTATTGTACTTTTAGCAATCAGTCCAAGACCATGGATTTTAATATATTGGGCCAGAAGGCTGAAGATGATGATCCCACATTATAGTGAATTTTGGGTGACTGTTTAGGCAGCAAACTCTCTGTCATCTTCTCATTTGGGAAGCTGCTAACCTGCACTCAGGTAATTAATTTTATTCCTTTTCAAGTCTCTGATGGAGTTGAAGACCAGATAGTTTAGTTTTATAATTAAGCTTAGTTGTTTAGGGGTTAAGATGTTTTTAGATCTAGAAAGATGTTTTAAGTTGGTAATAACGAGATATGACAGATATTGAATTACATTCAGAATTTTAGATGCACCAAGATAGGAATGAAGTTTTCTTCAAGGCTGCCAAATGCAAATAGCTAAAACACTATGAATGTAACACACACACACATACACACACACACACACACATACACACACACACACACACACACACATATATATATATTCTGATTTTTTTCATGCTGCTTCTTGCTGTAGGTTGCTTATGGCATATGTGTAATAATATAAATGTATATATAAAATATTTAATAACAATTAAAAATTAAAAAAAGAAAACCAACCCCCCCCCAAAAAAGAAAAGAAAGCCATCCCTTTTCTGTCAGTAGTAATTTCCAGGATTCATAGCAAGTGCCCAATTGTTAAAATGTAATTTCTCCAACACTTTACATTTTTCAACTAATCAAGATAAATACATCTCACTAAAATTTTCATTAAGTCTACTTAATTTTGTATGCTTTGGTTATATTAGCAAATGAGGCCTTTCATTGTGCTTGGGGTTTAGACTTCAATAAGACGTTAATCTTTAGGGCACTTCAGAAAACCCAAGAGTATCTCCTCACTGCATTTCAAGAACAGATTTTCTTTAATACCAGTTCAACAATAAAACTTTAAATGCAAAAATATTTCTTTCTATTTAGATGCTCTGCCAACATCTTTCATTTACAAAGGGCCTAGATTTTGTGTGTATCAAGCACCTATATTCATCAGCTAAAAGTCAAAAGGTGTTAATCATAGCTTCGTAATTGTTCTCAGCCTTCATTAGGAGACACCATAGTAAGCTGACAGAAAGGTTTTTCTTAATCGGGCTTTGGTATAATCTTTCAGGTAGGTCATCAAGATGAAAAGCTGGAGAGGCTGGAAAGTGCTTGAAGGAAAAGCGTCGCTGAGGACCTCCATCTTCCTCACACTGGAACCAGGAAACACTGCTAGATACATCAGAAGCAAAGTTAATGCTAACTGTTCGATTTGATTTTTAAACATAGACTTCAGCATTTTCACATCTTGAAAAATGAACTAAGATAGATTGTGCAGCAAGTCAATTTCAATAATGTTTTCCTATATAGCGATAAACCTTTTATATAATTCTTAAAATGGCTAATGCCACTTGGATTTATGTTGAGAACATTTTTATGGCATTATTAATTCAAAATAGATATATATGAGACATAAGTGAGTACATAAATTAACAGATAGGTTTTACATTATTGATATGTAGCTATCCATCAATCTCTTAATTCACACCAATCTGTACTCTAGATTCTCTGAATATTGTGAAATAAAAATAAGAGAGCATCTAAATGTGAAATACTTTCTTTTCCCTGCATATTTATATGTATATATGTTTTATTTATAATAAAACATTTTGACCAAGCAGCAATTTATGCATGTGAACTTCTGGCTTATAAAAATATATGATGGAATAACATAATGGTATAAATCAGTATTCATTCAATTCAGAATAAAAGCTATTTCATTGCCAAACCACAAAGTTACTAGCTAACATATTGAATGTATATATAAAATATAAATGTATATGCAAAAGTAAAAAAAACTAAATATGTAATGAAGCAGAAAAATTTAAATATATTAAATCACAAATATCACTGAAATTGTCTACTCTTCATAATACATAAACCTGTAGCTAAAAACAGGCAATAGAGAGAAATCATTCTACTGATATGAAATTTTATGTAGCTGCAGAGAAATGACCAGGTAATTTTAGCTGTGAAACTATAATATTTTATGTTATTCTTAATAAGTTAAGTAATACTTGAGACCAATCATAAAAACTCATTTAAAACATTATTAATGGTTTTAGGTATCACTATTTTCCTGTATTAGAGGTCACTATGTAGGAAGAGACTTGATATTACATATATGTAATGTGATATATATGAGAGTGCTTACCAAGGCACTAAAGCATTGAGACCCCTAAATACGCATTAAAGAGTGGAAAATTACAAAGCAAGTGAAAGGAGTATGATTATGACATTTTATATCATTACTTATTTGTTTATCTATGGCATTGGGAACTGATTCTAGGAGTTACTCTATGTTAGACCGAATACTTACTGCTGTGATTCCAATAGTCCTTACTTAAAAGTAATATTATTCTTTTCGAGACGGAAACTTCCTAAGTTGGGCAGGCAGGACATAAGCACAGCTGCCTTGATCTCTAACACCCCTGGAATTGCAAGCATGCATCTACAGATTTGCTGAAAGTTGATATCTCAGAAATTTATGATTGCTTACATTTAACTATTTGTATATAAGTTCATCAAAAACTTTAATAGGAAACATTTTTAAAAATAGTGCAATTTGCTCAACCATGTTCATAGCAGCCTTATTCATAATAGCCAGGACATGGAAACAGCCTAAGTGTCCCTCAGTAGAAGAGTGGATAAAGAAACTGTGGTACATATACACTATGGAATACTACTCAGCTATTAAAAACAAGGAATTCCCGAAATCTGTGGATAAATGGATTGAGCTAGAAATGATCATTATGAGTGAGTTAACCCAGAAGCAGAAAGAATCAAATGGTATATACTCACTTATATCTGCATACTAGCCCAAGGGGCATGTCCCACGAAAGCCTTCACTTACCAGGAAACTGGGACAGAGGGGAAGGCATCCTATTGGGACTCTAGATGAGAGACGCATGGGAGAACAGCAAAATAAAAGGATACAGAGGGTCCTAGAAATCTACAAGTAGAACAATATGATAGGCAGATTTGGGCCCAGGGGTCCCGCTCAAACTAAGGCACCAGCCAAGGACAATACAGGAGGTAAACTTTAAACCCCTTCCCAGATCTAGCCAATGGTCAGAATATTCTCCACAGTTGAGTGGAGAGTGTGATACAACTTTCTCACGTACTATGGTGCCTCACATTTGACCATGTCCCCTGGAGGGGGAGACCAGGTGGCACTCAGAGGAAGGACAGCAAGTAGCCAAGAAGAGACTTGATACCCTATGAGAATATATAGGGGGACGTAATCCCCCTCAGGAACAGTCATAGGGGAGGGGAATAATGGGAAAATGGGGGGGGAGGAATGGGAGGATACAAGGGATGGGATAAACATTGAGATGTAACAAGAATAAATTAATAAAAAAAAAGTAATGTTAAAAAAAAAAATAGTGCAATAGCACGAAGCCTACCTAGTTCCTCAAAATCTAGATGCTGGTGTTGCAGAGTGTACAGAACAGAGGTGAAGATGAGAGGATAGCCGTCAATATTGCTAATAACTTGCCCTAAGAGACCATGAGTAGGAGTCAGCACATTTAGGCTAAGGGTACATAGAAATATGACAGCTGCAATTTGGAAGTTTAGCTAAATACTTGATCATAACAACAAAATGTAATCACTCTACCAGACCACGTTTTAGGGTTTTCTCTTAGGCCGTTAATTGCATAAATAATTTTCCTTTCATCTTGCATCTGTAGTATAACTGATCTTTTATTTCTAAAGGAGAATATCAATCTGTATAAAAGAAATTGAGGGAAGAAAAAAAGAAAATATATAATGTATACGCATATATGCATATATGGATATATAAATACAATTACATGAGATATATAGACATATACATGTACGACATATCTGCTATATATGCATCTCTACATATATTTATATGCATATATATGTGTATATCTCCCCTACCTAAAATCGCACACTTGCACTGTATCATGAAGGGTTAGGTAAAGAGTAAGAATTTTGTTCTTGTTGTTCCTACAACTAAAAAGACCTCTTTTTCAACTTAAGTGAATACTAAAGTTTGATGCTTTATTTTTAAATTTTTTATTATTAATTTATTCTTGTTACATCTCAATGGTTATCCCATCCCTTGTATCCTCCCATTCTTCCCCCCCCCCCATTTTCCCATTATTCCCCTCCCCTATGACTGCTCCTGAGGGGGATTACCTCCCCCTGTATATGCTCATAGGGTATCAAGTCTCTTCTTGGCAACCTGCTGTCCTTCCTCTGAGTGCCACCAGGTCTCCCCCTCCAGGCGACATGGTCAAATGTGAGGCACCAGAGTACCATGACAAAGTCATATCCCACTCTCCACAGTGAACAATTCAGAGAATTGGTGCTATTTTTTACTTGTGTTATATTTGCTTATTAAAATAAGATGATGCTAGTCCATCATCATTACACTCATCTCCTTGCCTCCACTAATTAATAAGAAGCAATTAAACATCTGAAACTAATACTGTTCTTAAAATTACATGAAAACTGTTTATGAAGTTTGTAGAGAAATATTCTTTGTCACAAAGTTGAATGTGCAAAGATATGGTTTGATATGGTGTCGATGTATCAAAATAACACATTTCATGCTGTGTGATAAAATTTTCACCACTGTCAAACTCAGAAAAATAATGTCTTAGCAGGTTTACAAGAAGGAAAAACATGCTTCATTATCACTTTGAATATTTCATGAGATCAAAGGAAGTATGTATTTTTTCCCTCCAGGAGGAATCTATTTCATCACTGAGAAAATTTGTTTAGATTTGAAAAGGTCAACATTTCAGAGATAAATGTCATATTTTCACTAAAAACAAAACAAAACAAAACAAAAAAAACCCAAGAGCTTTCCTTTTACATAGTGAAAACCTACAATCCAACAATTATAAAAATTTTATTTATAGATATTAGTTGTAATCAATATCATTTGATTGAAAAGTTTCTTCAAATTTTTAAAAACACAGGTAAGAGAAATTAAGGTTCCAAGATTTATTGTCTATGATACATAATAATTTTAAACTACTGGAGAATGGTGTAATCTTAATTAAATATAGGGCCACACCGTCAGTCTCACTTGTCTTGGTCTTGATATTAACTAGCTAGAAATTTCATACAAAACTTTATTGAGCCGGCACTTTCAGCAAAAGAACCCCATTTCCTCACAGTGTCAGAAGCTCCTGGTGCAAGAATGAATTGCAGCAGGGTTAGCTTCTACTTGAACTCTGCCTAATTTCAAGAATGCCAAATACAAATAGCCATGAATGTGCATACATGATTTTCTAAAAATAATTGTGCTTAATTTATCTCAACTATAGTTTGAACATACATAATATTTAATGTATGCATGCATCTATGTAAGATACAATCATATTTGAAGTTACCCAGCAAAATAAACAAATGCATCATTTAAAAGTGATGTGAATTTCCTTTTTCCTTTCTTTCTTTCTTTTTTTTTTTTTTTTTTTTTTTTTTTTTTTTTTTTTTTGTATTTAAATCTGGACTTTTATGTACTTAATCATTTCCCCTAAAAAATTAAAACATCAAGAGCTGGAACATGCTGCCAGGACAGAAATAACCAGAAGTGTGTCTAGTCATGGAACCTGAGCTGCTGGCTCAGTCTTGTTTTGTGTCTTTTAAAGCCTGAAGCCTCTCCAGAAGGGGAGGGTGTGAATAGTGCCACATTAAAAACAACCAGTCAGAAACCAGGAATCCCAGGTTATCTTTGTTTAGCTTGGTGATGTAAATTTTCAAAGGACTTTATTGCTATTGAATATTAAAACAATATAAGTTTCTTCTAAAGCAATAATATATGCTTAATAAAATAACAATAAGATATGCATTATTCCTTTAAAATCATATTTGAAAATTTGATAACTTTGGATTAACCCAACCACTATTTTCTGTTGGCTCTTCTGAAATGAAAACTTTAGCTCCCAGTATTCCTCCTTATTCATTTAAAGTGAATGCGGCTATACTTTCAATTATTTTGAAATGGTTTATGTAATTGTATGTTTCCATATGGGTTTCAGACATGCTTCTTTTAGGTTCTGCCTCTTTTATGCCTCCTGTTTTCCTTCAATTTCCCATCAGTCTCCCAGCTTATGCTTCCCACCCTGAGTATTCATCTCTCTTCTTTTGTCTTTTCTATAATCTATAATCTCTCAACCCTTAAAATACACCTCTTCAAAATATGCCTCTTTATAGCCACCTGTGTTCCATATGGTGTTTTTCTTTCTTGACCCAATTTACTTCATTCATTATAAACTTTTTCTAGTTGCATCCACTTTATATGCAAAGATCATGATTTCATTTTTTAATGGAGCTAAATAATATTTCACTTTTTTTATATGTCAATTTTAGGGTTTTTAATTTTTAAAAATATATTACAAGGCTTTCTAAGTGATACCATCCCCTGTCTACTTTTAATAGAGTATTAATTAATAGAGATTTGTGGATGTCTCTTCATGGGATATAAATTTCATCCTTTAGGATCTTATAAGTTTGTTCAATAGTCTGTTCTGCCAGAAACACAACCTGTAAAAAACGCTGAAGCTTATGGTAAGAGAAATGTCCATTTTTTAGTTTTAGGCTCTCATTTTCTTTAAAGAGAAAATTACATTTTATAATACAAGTAAACAGAAGGAAAAGCAAAAGAATAACACCTGAAGTTTATTGGAAGCATAAAATGTACTTATCTTCATTTCTTAAACATCTACCACTTTTAAAAAGGAAGAGTATTTTCCTGACTAGATATAGAAACTCCATATACAAATAATAACAGAGAAATCTTGATTACTTCCTGTCGTTACCTTGTAAAACAGTAAACTGTCTACTTCATTGATTGACAAATACTTTTCAAAAATGGTAGGATAAGATTGTCCAACCTGTAAGTGAAAACAGAACAAACAAATGAAAACACATTATCTGTATTTTGTTCTTATTTTGAATTTCAAATAATGTGGATGAGATAAATCAACACTAAAGACAGATGTATTCTGCTATCAAAATTCCAACAGCAGATATGTGCACATGAATATATATGACATGTTTATTTGAACAATCTTGGCAAAGCAAGTTTCTCTTAATTATATCAGAAATATCTGTATCTATCTATCTATATTCATGATTAAAATGCTTAACTATACAACATTCTGCAAAATATAAAAATAAACCTGTAAATTATCAGATGCTCCTAAGTGGGAAAATGCACACACACACACGCACACACACCCATGCACACATACATCATTTCCATCCTGAAATGTGGCTAAGATAGTAGCAAAACAGTAGCTATCAATGCAGAATTGTAATGTGATGGTTTTACGTACTTAGGGGCATGGTGCTGAATTCATTAAAGGGATCAAATATATCTATTTTCAGTTATTTTTCTGTCTTAACAAATACATGCTATTCTGATATGTTGTTTTCTTATGAAATATTCAGCACACTAAGATCAAAACCTCCTGTCAATTATTGGCCTTTGTACATTATTATAAAATATTATGCTAAAAGTAATAAATTCATTTCCAGTAAGTGCTTTTGCTTTGTGTTTATTTTTCATAAAGTATATTTATTTCTACCAAGCTATAACATGCATATAATGAATTAATAATATTTCCCTTAACTAACCTCAAATGTTATCATTTGTTATTCCAAGGGTCTTTGTAACTCTCCCTTGACTTAATCTTGTAGGAGGATGATGACTATCAGTTTGAGGGTAATGAAAGTCAAGAGGAAAGAAGGAGGTGCCCCAACCTCCCTTTGTCTTCTTTCTACTAAGAATAGGTGGATCTTCTCACAACATGGCACTTCACATGACATGTAAAGGGCAGGGGTGCCTGGTATCCACCAAAGCCCTTCCTTGGAAGTGTGACTGCAGAGCGCTATTTTAAAATGTTATGTCCAATTGGTAGTGCTTATCCTTGCATCCTTACAAACATTGAGAGATGTGGGAATAGACACAAATTTTAAAATATTTTCTTGATCATAATGTGATAATACATTTACTTCTGCTATTTAGCAATGATGTCACAGGTCATAGAAAATAGTATATGAACATTTTTTTCTTTTCCCAGATATTTTGTGTGTTTACATTTTAAAACACTATTGGCCATAAATGAGCAGTGCATCCAACAGGAAAAATATCTAATTCTGTCCAAGTCTTTTAATTAGTATTCACCTTATCTATCCAACAGCAGCCATTGACACACAGCTAGTCAAGAATATCAAGGAATTACTAGCTTAATAATGTAATTATCACTTCAGAAAGCTTACCAGATATTTGGGGTTTGCAAAATATATATAGCAGCTCATAGAATAAATTTTATGACACTTTAGGTTTTAATAAAATTATTAATATTTACAGTGAGATAAAAAGACTGAGTTGCTGGATTTTGAATGCTTAATAACAATTTTAAAATATAATTAGCTTATCTTATAATCTTAATACTGATTTTATGTGGCAAACATAAATTTTGTAATGCTATAAATTTCCATTTTAATTTATATGCTTTATATTTTTTCACAGTTTGGGTAAGTATATTTAAAGTTCAACTAAATATTACAACATAAGTATACACAAATACTATAATTTATATAAAACAAAAATACTAGAGGATTATATATTTACATAAATAATGTATTTAAGAATATTTATTTCCATTAGGAAACTCGCATATAACTTCTAACTATAACATCAGTGAACCACTTATAAGCAAGTGACTCATTAAAGCCCGCTATTTTAAATTTTACTAATTTTGAATAATATAAAAAAATTTAGATTGTTATCACTGTTATCACTTTTACATAAATTCTATTCAATAAAGTTATATTTCAAAGATCGATGCTCTGATAGCTGAATAGTATTCCATTATGTAAATGCACCACAGTTTCTTTATCCATGCTTTGGTAGAGGGAAATCTAGGTTTCTTCCAGATTCTGGCTGCTATGAATATGGTTGAGCAAATGTCCTTGTTATATGGTGGAACATCATTCAAGTATATGGCCAGGAGTGGAATATCTAGGTCTTCAGGTATAACTATTCCCAATTTTCTGATAAAGTGCCAGCTTGATTTCCAAAGTGGTTGTACAAATTTGCACTCTTACCAGCAATGGAGGAGGGTTCTCCTTTCTCTACATTCTTGCCAGCAGATGCTGTAACTTGAGTTTTTGATCTTAGCCATTCTAATATATGTAGGATGGAATCTAGAGTCATTTTTGTTTTGCATTTCCCTGATGACTAGGGATGTTAATCATTTCTTTGTTTGTCAGCAATTTGATATTTCTCTATTGAGAATTCTCTGTTTAGCTCTTTACCTCATTTTTTAATTGGGTTATTCGGTTTGGTAGTGTTTAATTTCTTTGGTTCTTTATATAGTTTGGAATTTGCAGGCAAATGGATGGAACTAGAAATGATCATCCTGAATGAGATAATCCAGGTCCAGAAAGACATGCATGGTATATACACACTTTATAAGTGGATATTAGCTCAACATAGATGGCTTCTGAGAGATTAGACCCAGTGGGGGATCAGGGCAGATACTAGGACATGCAACCAGTCTCTGGGTGAAGAGCTGCCAGTTGTATGGAAGAGTTGGGGCATGGAAAGATGGCGGTTGGGGTGTTATCAAGAGCTCCACAAGGGGATTATCAAGGCTGGTGGATCTGGACCCAGGGGCACCTACACAGACGTACCAACCAAGGACAATGCAAGCAGAGGACCTAGGCCCCCTGTTCAGATGTAGACAACGGACAGTTCATTCTCCATATTGGAGGGCTAGTTCTCTGACCAGAACTTTGGTGCCCTTGATTTGATCACTGACTCTTAGGAGAGAGGCCCTGTGGGAACAGAGAGGAAGAGGATGCATGCTATCCAGAGGAGACCTGACAGGCTGTAGTCGGATGGTGGGGGAGGAGGACCTCACCTGTCAGAGGTTATAGGGGAGAGGAATAGAATGAAAAAGGGAGAGAGGGTGGGAAAAGGAAGATAAGAAGAGGAGATTACAATCAGGATGTAATGTGAATAAATTATAATAATAAAAACATTGTAGAGGATGTAAGCATGTTTTTGTTTTGATTCCAAGTATGGGATGGAGAACATACTTGTGAGAGAACAGGTGATGTTTATCCACTTAAAGGTTGAACCACTTCATGGTGGGGGCAAGGGGCTTGGTTTTTGTCAGCTGAAACACATCTTAGTACAGACTCCAAGAGGAGATTTACATATGAGCCCAAAATAGGAGGCTGAAGCTCTTTGGGTCTTGGTATTGTTTGGCTGTTCAATGCTCCACTTTGAGATGCTCCTAAGGAGACTGCTCCAGAGAATGAATCAGCCTTCTGGCTCCAGCAGCAACTTTGGTGAACTGCTGGTCTGCTGAAATTCTGTGTTCATTGCATTTTACTGAATTTTACTGGAAACATAATTGTCTGATAAAAGCTGAAAGTGGCAATTGTGTAAGCATATAATTATCTTTTTCATATAATTTTTATTGTACTTTTATAATGTTCATCTCTTCAATAAATTTATGATTCTTTGTGATAGCAGTTGTATATATTTTCACTTTACTGTCCACTGAATTTTGCTTTCTCTCTCTCTCTCTCTCTCTCTCTCTCTCTCTCTCTCTCTCTCTCTCTCTCTCTCACACACACACACACACACACACACACACACAGATGGGGAGATATAATTTTTTTGGAAGAATAAATAGCACCTTAGCTTTTCATGATTCCTCCTCCTCCTTTTTCTTTTCTTTTTTTTTTTTTTAAACGACAAAATATCACTATGTATAACATATATAGAACACCATGAAGAACAGAAGAGGTTGGTCTCAGGTTCACAGAGATCCATCTGCCTCCCCTTCCTGACTGATGAGAGTGAGACTGTGAGCTACGTGCATGATTAGATCCCTGGTTTCTAATGTAAGATTTCTTTTTTTTCAAAACAGTTCAAAGAACACACACTCTTCATTTGAATAATAAGCATACCCTAAGACATAATACTATGCCATTATTTTTTAATTTTATTTTATGAATTTATTCATATTACATCTCAATGGTTATCCCATCCCTTGTATCCTCCCATTCCTCCCTCCATCTTCCTGAGTTTGTGACTATGTCAGTACAGGCACATAGCACTATATGTCGCTTTTACCCCCTTTTTGTATGAGTGGCTAAGGAGATACTGTAAAACACCCCTAAAGCCTCATCTTTGCTTTGCTGTCAATAAAGCAAGTCATGTTGGAAGATGTTCTACCATTTTCTATGCTGCATCCTTTAGAGTTGAATGTGAAGAATATTGGCAATTAGGATGGTTAATAAGCATTTTGTAAATCTTCCTCTTCTGAGCCCTAATTACTGTGTGCCATTAAACTGGAGAATGCATACTCAAGTGCAAACTGCAATAAATTATTTTTTAATTAGAAAATTAAATTAAATCTAACTACTGATCCCAAGTGTAAACAAATTTAAAGCAGCCTAATATAACTACCAAAAGCCTGGAGTATCTAACACACATACAAACACACACAAAAATATATATACATACATGTGCATATATATGTATATGCATAAATATTCATTAAAAAGACACATTGTGTTCTGCCATGATATTCACAATTTGTATTTGTGAAAGTAGAAGTATGGAATTAGTTGAAAAATATTTATTTTAGTTGATAAACAGAATTGTTATTTTTCTGTTTATTTGTGTCATTTTGTTATTTTGATTACAATTAATGGTTCATTAGCAGTTTATGATGTAAATTCAAGTTTAAGACTCTATCAACCTACTAATATGCTTAAACCCAACTTACCCAAATAATGCTAAGTATATCTTATATATGAATAAAAAAGTTAACATTTTCCTTGTACTCTAGTGAGAATATAAAACTACATGATTTTATAAGTCTTAACACATGCCCTAGTGTTGTTATCTTTTGTCTACTAAAACTCACTTCAACCCTAGGAACTAAACTTAGTTTTAGTATTAGTTTCCTATTCAGGAAAACAAACAAGTAAACTAATAACAAAGGAGCTGTACTTGGAGCCCTGGACTGAGGTAAGCAGTTACCTGCAGAGTTGGTTGAAGCTTGTGTGTATTCAAATGTTGTCTTCCACAGCCAGTGGGATGACCAGGGCCATTCTTCCTGAAGAAGGGTGGCTTCAGTAATAGCCGTGATTTCACTCATCTTTCAGTTTTCATAGAGCTTACTCAGAGAAATAATAAAGTATGCAAAATATTTACTCTACCATGGTAAAGCAGATGGGTACTAGGGTCGGGGGGGTGGTGGCTGGCTGCTTCTGCTCATGCAGGAATGATCTGTCAATCAATAGTACAAATGACTTCTCTGACAATTTTCCTCATTAACTTAAAAACCATCAAAACAAATTAAAAGATATTTACTGTAAAGATGTAAAAAAAAGAAAACCTCAATCTCTCTTGTGTCTTTGGGTGTGAACATATGTTGCTGTGTGAAAGCCAGAGGCCAGCCTCTGGTCTCATGCCTCAGGAACACTAATTTTTATTTGTCTGTTTATCTATTATTTATTTTTGAACTTTAATAACTAAGAGCTGTACTGTTCTTGAAATGGCCATTTTTGTATATGCCACAACATTTTCAAAAGGCTCAGAAACTGTACTTGAAGTAACAGAAAGACTGAGTCAGAGGCAGTAGCTATCTTGAACAGAGCACTATTTGACAAATATAACAGGGCATTAAAATATATGAACATGGGATGATAGTGAAAGCATGCATAAAATTGCAAACAGGTGAGCTCACCAAAATCCTAGCATGAAGAAGAGAAAGTAGCTATAAATTTCTTTATTACCTGAGGAGCTCTGGGTATTTGATAGCTTCTTCAAGAGAGACTGATTTGTTTTAAGGATATGACCCTTAGCAAGTTTTACACACTTAGGAGAGTTCCTACTACTAAGAGTTTGTTTTGGAGGGCTTTGTTTGTTTTGATTGACTGGTTAGTTTTCTGAGACAGGGTTTCTCTGTATAGTTTTGGCTGTCCTGGACACACTTTGTAGACTAAGCTAGCCTTTATCTCATATAGATCTGCCTGCCGCTGCCTCCCTGAGTGTTTTGGTTAAAGGCATGGGCCACCATGCCTGACTTTTAAAAAATTACTTATTAATTTACTTTATGTATATAAGAGGCAGATTTAAAATATTACTATTCAACTTTTGGGTTTCCAAAATTCAAATGCTGTAATATAATATATGAATATATGCCCCTAAGTAGTAGAGAGATGTAAAGCAAATTAGATAAATGAAATGAATAGACTAAACACTAATTGTTCTCTTAGAATGATATACTCTATTATTGCTCAAATTACCTTTCATATTTAAGATAAAATTTTAATTTTAAAAATTTCCAGTTTAATTTTATGTTAAGTAATTCAATTTGGCGTTTATTCCTCAGATGAATGCTATCATTTCTTTAAATAGCTAAAACAAATAAACAAAACAATCTGCTAATTATTTATTAAAAGCATTATGTCTGCAGAATTCAAGTCTAATGCCTATTTTCTGTTACTGAACAATGCTGAACTCTAGTCTAAAGTGGAAGTAAGTTGTGAGATAGGAGACTGGCAAGTGACAGTTTCCTCCATTAATTTTGTATTCCTCGTCTCACTCTATGTTACTCCCTTAGGCTGGAGTCTCAATATACGGCTTGTCACAGTTGTATCTGTCACCACAAATGAATGAACATTTTTCCAATACATTCCTGACAGCAGGACTTCAACCACGTGAGAGGATGAAGAGTTGCCCTTTGATTGGCACTTCAACAGTCTCTCATTGGTGCCACAGTGATTTCAGTTCTGCTGAAGAGCTCAAGGGTTCCAAGGTACATATATTAATTATTTCCTGGTTGAATGTTTTTATATAATTTTTGGGTAAATTACAGAGTTTTCAAAAGTGTGTAATAAAATAATGAAAAGGATGAAATTACTTTCATTTCTATCCTTTTGAATAATTTACAATTGCCTCCCTATAGATATATATTTTTAACATTGATTGATATAAGAGCAAATTAACTTGATGATGTTTCAAAGTTGGTGATGTTTATAGAGTTATGAAGTAAGCTTACATGTATATATCATTAAAAACAATATAGCATGGAGAAAAATCAGATCAAGTAGAAATCACAATTTCTTTTCTCATGTTTTTCTGATTGTTTATATCCGTATGAATGTAGGGAACTTCTAATTAGTCAGGGAGTTAATATTTTTTAATACGTTCACAGATAGAACACACTAGCAAATCTAAAATAACATACGGTGCCTACAGAAATCTAAATATGTAATTATGGTTCCATTTCATTGGTTTATTCTGATTGTCCTGTCTTCACTAACATTTACCTCACAATAATGAATGAAAAAAAACTAGGAAGTGGAACTGGTAAGATCATGCAGACCCTGTGGCTAATCAGATTTTAGAACCAAGACCTAATTCCTAAGAATCAATCATGTTACCTACATACTGAAGAATTTTTCAATATTCATCAGAGGAGCGTCTATTTGCAGTAAATGATCTAAACAGAGCCTCACAACTGTTCAATGTGCAGAGCAGAGGAGGTTGCAGAATGTTCAACCTTAAATGGAAATATGTATACTACACTCCAAGCCTCAAAGATGATTGTGGCAAAGGGGGTGGGAAGAGTGTAAACACTAGAGGTGTTAGATGACTAACAGGAAACAGGGATTTTTTTTTTTTTTTTTTTGGATACAAGAGATCAGTTGCTTATTTGAACTTACAGTAGTTGTGATGCCATAAACAAGACTAAATCTGACCATCATTCAGCATGTGGAGAGAATCTTGGGATAGAGTCTCCCTTCTAACACAGGAGCTACTGACATTTCCAACAGCAGAGGGAGGGACCATTTTCTCTAAAAGTATTGTCCCTATTAAGCTGACCACAGGCCAAGAATAGGCCACACATCCAAGAATGCTTGGCCAGAACAAATTGTCTTTGATAAACAACAAAGTACACAAAGTTGGCTGGGAAGTAGTAGTTGTGGACCTAGGAAGTCTTGAGGGGGAGATAGTCAATATTACTAAAACACATTGTATCAAATTCCCAAAAAAGTAAAACAAATAATCAAACTTAAGTAAATAAGCTTAAATAAACACCAAGATAAAAAGCATGGGTGGGATTGAACGTAATTGAAACATTATTCACACAGCTTGGATATGTGTGCGGTTTAAGTGTTCACCTGCATGTAGGTGATTGTTAAAATGTCACTATTATGTTTAACCACTGTAATAGATCATCACTATGACTGATGGGATTCAAAGATAAATATATGAGATATAGTATAAAATATAAGTAAAGTTTTATAACTTATATATGTACGACTTTTGAATTTAGTAAAAATAATTAAATATATATTTAATTATATATTTATTTTAATTTTTAATATTTAATATTTAATATTTTAATATATAATTAAATATATATTTGTCAAACACTAAAATATTTCAATATTTTTAAATATTGAAATATTTAAAATATTTCAAAGTACATATGTATGTCATGCAATCACTGACTATAAGCATGGTATGGTTTAGAGAAAACATTTTCTTTTAGTTATTGCTAACATGAAAATAAATGGGAATAAGCATTATGTTATATATTACTTGCTATGAGACATATGCATAAGACTGACTTGTTTAACCTAAAAATAGATTGGAAACATAACATTGAACATGTAAATAATAAAACAATATATTTAAATTTCTTGGTGCCATTAAAATGTGATAAATTCACCAATAGCATGCAACTATCATAGGAGGCAGTGTCCAGTTGTTATCCAAGAGTAGAAAAGTCTAGCCCAGTGCTGTACTAATTATAAGTTCGTAACAATAAAATTATTTTTAAACTGGAAAATACACACAGGTTTTTAAATATTTTAATGAATATGATTTGAAAAATACTTCTTCTTTCTCATAATATTCTTACATTTGACCCTCTAGAAAATATCAACAGGTTTAAAAAAAAAATCTTCAGAAGGTGTCTTTCAATTGGTTCTAATACCTGTCAATAAGAGATACCAATTGCTATAACATTATTGTTAAAGCTGTATATAAAAAATCTCCTTGTGAATCAACTTAAACGCCCTCTTTCCCTTCTTATATAACTGTCTTTGAAAAACTTCTACCCTTTTGTATTACACAGTTGTTCTTTACTCTTGGGTGTTACTAGGCTTAGGAGATAACATGAAGTGGACATCAGGTGAACAGATAGACTTCACATTATTGCTATTTTAATGATGATGGAAAAGGAAAAAAGAGACCTTGCATATGCTTACTACGTTTAAAATAATTTAAATGAAGAAAATGGTAGAAAGGTTCATGGATGAACATTTTAAAATATAACACAAACTTCGGATTATTTCTTGTTTTCTTTGAGAATAATCTGTCCTAATTTTGGACATTACTTATTGAGACAACCTACCACTTTGGTTTAAAGTCCTATAGGCTATTCAATGGTATTATTTAAAATGAACAATGAATGGTGTGAATACCACTTGACACATTTAACTTAAAGTGCCTGTTTAGATAGCCCTCAAAGGATTGAATCTTCATACTTTTTAATCTTTAAAAATTTTTTATTTAGTATAGTTTATTCATATTACATCCCAATTGTTATACTATCAATTTTATCTTCCTATTCCCACCTTCTCTATCTGTTCTGCTCTATTCCCCTCCCCTAGAACTCTGAAAGTGAGGGCCCACCTCTCCCACCACCATCTGACCTCAGCCTATCAGGGCTTATCAGGATAGTCTGCATCTCATTCCTCTCTGTGCCCACAAGGCCTCTGCTGGTACCAGAGTTGTGGTAGAGGCAGTCCCTGATCTCCATCCACCACCCCTCTCTCGTGGGGCGATTGGGCTGTCCATCTGCTACATCTGAACAGGGGGTCAAAGTTTATTGCATGCAGTGTCTTTTGCTGGTGCATCAGTTTATGCAGACACTCCTGGGTCCAGATCGGGCAGCCTTGATGGTCTCCTTGTAGAGCTCCTGACCCCTCCAAGTCCTTCATCCCCCACCTCTTCCACACAATTCTCAGCGTTCCCCCCAGTGTCCAGCTGCAAGTCCCAGAGTCTGTCCCAATCTACCGGCACTGGGTGGATCCTCTCAGAGTACATCTATGTTGATCTAATATCCACTTATAAGTGAGTATTATGTGTACCTTTCTGGGTCTGGGTTACCTCACTCAGGATGATTATCTCTAGTTCTTCCATTTGCCTGCAAATTTCAAGATGTCCTTGTTTTTAATAGCTGAATTGTATTCCATTGTGTGTCGGGTCCCAGCCTGCGGGAAAAATCGAATCAGGGTTCACCAGAAAGAGGGAGTGGGAATTGAAAGTAGGATACAGAGACGCGAGAAATAACGAATCAAGTCAGGAAATTTCTGATCAAGATTCCCTTTATTGCCGACTAGCAAGAACATATATAGGGCAAGGTCAATAGGATCTATTCTTATCTCACTCACCGTAGCTCCTGGGCAAGAATGCAATAGCCTAAATCACTCCCTGTAGAACTTCCTAGTTGTCTGAGTAGTTCCTTATAAGAACTTCCTAGATCCTCTGGGAGGTTCCACTTTGAGACTTCTCTATTTCTTTCAAAGGTAGCATTCCCAGTTTTCTGGGAAAGAGCCAAATTGATTTCCAAATTGGTTGTACAAGTTTGCACTCCCACCACTAGTGGAGGGGTGGTCCCCTTTCTCTACACCCTTTCCAACATGTGCTGTCAATTGAGTTTTTGATCTTAGCCATTCTGATGAGCGTAAGATGGAATCTATAGTCATTTTGATTTGCATTTCCCTGAAGACTAAGACATTGAATATTTCTCTGTTTCTAAGCCATTCAATATTATCTGTTGAGAACTCTGTTTAGCTCTGTAGCCCATTTTAAAATTAGGTTATTTGTTTTGGTGGTGTTTCATTACTTATATACTTATCTTAAAAATTACACACAAATCTGCCATAAAATTCCAATATAGAAACTTTACATGGGCCTTACGCATTGAGCAATGCGAAATCTTGCTTTTTAAACACAGTTTTATTTCATTTCTACATTTTATCTCTTTTTATTTTACTTTATTTTAATTTATTCAATTGTATCATGATGGTTATGCTCTAGCTGGTATCTTCCTGTTCTCACTTTACCTCCGTTTTCTTTCCTATTTCCCTCCCCTAGACCTGTGAAAGAAGGGAACCGCCTCCCCCACCATATGACAACAGCCTATCAAGTCTCGTCTGGATAGCTTGCTTCTCCTTTCTCCCCTAGGGGAAGTGATCAAATCAGGGGCCCCAGAGTTTAGGTCAGAGGCAGTCCCTGCTCTCCCTACAATCATGGAGAATGAGCTGTCCACTGCCTGGATCTGTAGAGGGGATCTAGGTTTACTGCAAGCTTAACTACATTCATAGCAGCTTTATTTGTAATAGATGTAATCTATAAACAACCTAGATGTCCCTCAACCAAAGAATAGATAAGAAGCCTGTGGTACATTGACACAATGGAATACTATTGAGCTATTGTAAAGAAGGAAATCTTGAAAATTACAGACAAATGGATGGAACTAGAAAAGGTGATCCTGAATGAAGTAACCCAGACCCAGAAAGACATACATGGTATATACTCACTTATAAGTGAATATTAGCCCAACATAGATGTCCTCTGAGAGGCTCCACCCAGCAGCAGATATGGACAGATGTTAGGACTCTCTTCTGGATTCAGGACAGAAAGCTGAGAGTGGTATGGAAGAAGGGGGCATCAAAGGACCTACAGTGTTCAGGAGCTCCACAAGAAGATCTTCAAGGACTGCCATGGATCTGGACCCAGGGGGTCCTGCACACACTGATGTACCAACCAAGGACTCCTCATATTTTTTTACTGAATCATTATAACAGTGTCACTGTCATTTAATGGGCAGAGATATCCCTGGATTCCTGTCTATAACTAATCGATGGCTGAGAGTTGTGTGAGAAGGTTTCTAAAAACAGATCAGGAAATAAGCTGCACCTTTAAAGGAAACAAGAAGTGAGTGAATAAGAAATCCCCAACACGTGCACACATGCATGCAGGCGCGCGCGCACACACACACACACACACACACACACACACTGATTTTAATCACAGAAAAAAGAAAGAAAGAAAACTCTTTCCTTGCTGGAATTGATAGATAGATGTCAAAATGGCCTTCACATTACCAGTGGGAAACATGAGAGTGAGTGCTATTCTTTTAAACCAGCAATATAAAATAAAAATGAACTAGATGTCTCAATCTCCCAGGATTCTACTGTTTTTTCATTTTAAGAAACCCCAGGTTGTAATGCACAAGAACATAGTATAAAAGTGGAGAGGATTGAGCCACTTTTTTGTGTGTGAAACACACATTTCACTGTGATGTGCCTTGTGTTCTTTTATTAGAATACACTTGAAATATCAATTTTAACCAGTCCAATAATGCTTCTATTCTTTTTCTTTTTTATTAATTTATTCTTGTTACATCTCAATGTTTATCCCATCCCTTGGATCCTCCCATTCCTCCCCCCCCCCCATTTTCCCATTATTCCCCTCCCCTATGACTGTTCCTGAGGGGGATTACCTCCCCCTATATATTCTCATAGGGTATCAAGTCTCTTCTTGGCTACCTGCTGTCCTTCCTCTGAGTGCCACCATGTCTCCCCCTCCAGGGGACATGGTCAAATGTGAGGCACCATAGTACGTGAGAAAGTCATATCACACTCTCCACTCAACTGTGGAGAATATGCTAACCGTTGGCTAGATCTGGGAAGGGGTTTAAAGTTTACCTCCTGTATTGTCCTTGGCTGGTGCCTTAGTTTGAGCGGGACCCCTGGGCCCAAATCTGCCTATCATATTGTTCTACTTGTAGATTTCTAGGACCCTCTGTATCCTTTTATTTTGCTATTCTCCCATGTGTCTCTCATTTAGAGTCCCAATAGGATGCCTTCCCCTCTGTCCCAGTTTCCTGGTAAGTGAAGGCTTTCATGGGACATGCCCCTTGGGCTAGTATGCAGATATAAGTGAGTATATGCCATTTGATTCTTTCTGCTTCTGGGTTAACTCACTCATTATGATCATTTCTAGCTCAATCCATTTATCCACAAATTTCGGGAATTCCTTGTTTTTAATAGCTGAGTAGTATTCCATAGTGTATATGTACCACAGTTTCTTTATCCACTCTTCTACTGAGGAACACTTAGGCTGTTTCCATGAGGAACACTCCTTCATCGCTGGTGGGAATGCAAACTAGTACAGCCATTTTGGAAATCTATCTGGTGCTATCTCAGAAAAATGGGAATAGGGCTTCCTCAAGACCCAGCTATTCCACTCCTTGGAATATACCCAGAAGATGCTCTAGCACACAACAAGAAACTTTGCTCAACCATGTTCATAGCAGCCTTATTTATAATAGCCAGAACATGGAAATGCTTCTATTCTTACTATATGATTTAGTGCATTTTATTTAATATTATAAGCATATTTCTTGCATATGTTTCATATGTCAAACCTACTAAGTATAGATATATACTTTTACTTATATACTGATATATTTTCTATAATTGAATGCATATTAAATTACTAAAATAATGAAATTGATGATATTCATTCATGGGATAGATAATGGGAACGTAAGGATAGTGAGTCTGAAATAAAATGATGATGGAATTAAGGAGGGGAAGCAAGAATGAAGGAAATGCTGGCAGATGAAGGATCCAGGCTTGACTGTGAAAGGGAAGATGCTCATGAGCTTCATTGGTTTGATTTATTTCAGAATTGCTACATGAATTTACATGAAGATAGAAAACATAAGAATGATTTGATATGATTTTAATTTTGTTAAGTAAATAATTTAGGAACAATTAAAGACTTGGTTTTAATTAAAACCAATGATAACTGAATAAAGTTGTGTTGGTGCATGATCTTCGGAGTTCATTGGCTACTGTACTTACTATAGATCTGACCTTTTCTTCAGAGAAATGTGACCAATGGAAGGGCCTCTAGATTTAATTCTGAATGGACTTCCAGATAGCCAGGATTCTAAAATGTTTTAAAAAATAAAAAATCTGAGTTTAAAGAAAACAGAAAAGCACACAAAACAAGATCCTATAAGGTTGTTGCCTTTTGGAAGCCCGCTCTTTTCTGAAGGGAAATGAAGTGGTGATGGGTCTAGAGGAGAGAGGAGGTGGGGCTTGTGCTTCAAGAAATAAATAGGAGGAAAACTGTGGTCAGGATGTATTGTATGGAGCAATTTATTTTCCACTAAAAA
The DNA here is from genome assembly GCF_903995435.1 of Acomys russatus. Lineage (NCBI taxonomy): Eukaryota > Metazoa > Chordata > Mammalia > Rodentia > Muridae > Acomys > Acomys russatus. The sequence goes on from NC_067158.1 coordinate 49,306,641, forward strand.
AGACAAAAAGAAAACAGAAACCAACTTATTGGTTCAGAATAGCATTTTTACCCACATTTCCATATTCATTCTAACAGTATTTATACTACTGAAACTCTCAGTGACTGTATATAGCAATAAAGCCTTTACAGACTTTGATATGGAACATCCTCAAAAATATTAAATATAGACCTACTATGCGATCTATCTGTAAAATCCCTGGCTACACAAGATTCTAAATGAACATACCACAGAGAAGATCCCATATCTATCATGCGTTAGTCTTTGAAGAGAGCATAGTTCTTAAATCATCTACATGTTCTTTTTTGGCTGATGAATTTGAAAAGGTGAACACAGTACCATATATTTATTTCTTTTGTTGAATCATGCAAAGATACTTACTGTGACTTAGACTACATGAAACATGATGAAGACAAGCAGTAAAGTACTACACATGATTCTTCATATTATATGGTTCTGAAATGTTGGTGTGCTAATTTTATTCATTATGCAATGATGGTATGTGTAATTATTTTATAGAGTGAGGGACTTAGTCCTAATAAGAACTTTATAAGTAAAGAAATCCCTAACCTGAGCCATATACTGCTCAATACTATGGAACTTGGCTGAGATTTTTGTCTGTTACTTGTAACTTGGTGAAAAATAGCAAAAAAAAAAAAAAGAAAGAAAGAAAAAAAAAATGTGTGTTTGACAACTAATAGAAAAATTCAAAATACCCCTGGAACTAAAAATGAATAGGTACCAAAAGTCAACCAATCTAAGTTGAAAAAAAAAAAAAAAAAAAAAAAAAAGACAATTCTTTCCAGATGTTTCAGGCAGAAGCTAATCACTGTACAAAGACCAAGCTAAGGCCCTGGAACTACATGGTAGTTATGAACATAGAGAACTCTAGGGCATTTTCTGTTTAGTGTTTTCATTTTTAATTGCTCGTATTATTTGTTGTTTTGCTGTATTGTCTGTTTCAATGCTATTCTGTCTGACATGCAGATAGGTGACGAAAATGGAATCAATTAAATGTTCATAAGGACATGTGGGCAAATGTGAGTTGATATATTAGGAGCAAAGGCTGACAAGCTACCTTACTTATATATAAGCAAAGCTCTCTACTGTGCACAAACGCTAGAACAAATTGCAAAGCTAAGAATGATAAGAAGCATAAAGTTGTTCTTATTGGCCTTAAAATCAGATTGTGTAAGGTCAAGGTACCAATATTTTTTTTTTACTTCTGGTAAGTGTTCCCTTCTTGGCTTTTTTTTGTTGTTACCAGATCTCGTCACTTTCATCTATAATATCAAGCAAAAATAGAAGATGAATTCCCATAGATAATATCAATCAGTGGGAGGCCTGGATATCTCAGAATAGGATCCTTTTAAACTATTTTATTTCAATGTGAAAGACTCAGTGAAGTGCTGATTTTCTGGGTGAATCCAAATACCTTTCCGTGGGGAATCAGGACATAAAGGTAGTAATGAAAGGCACCTGTTACTTACCACAACTGACCTGAATTTGGTGATGACACAATTTTATATGCAAATATGAATCATAAAGCAGTGCAGAGTTTCTGAATTCTCTTTTTTCTACTGTTTCATGTGTGGATATCATCATGGCCTATGGATATAAATGTCAGGTATATCTTTCTTTCAAACAAGTCTCAAACTCTACATATTTGCTTTGTTTTTTAAGTTGGATTTATTAAATTTTAAAAGTAATTATTTTTCCTTATAAGTTTTACTTCAAATAGATCGTCATATTAAATAACAGATTTTTCACTTTCATCTGGAGTAGTTTTGCCCTAGTACTCTTCAATAAAAGTCAATTTTAATCCTTATTTTAAACAAATATGCCAACAAAACAAAATAAAGCATATTCAGTATCATTATTTCATGTAGAAATATAAATTAAAAACCGCGCTGACTCCACTTTGAACTTACAACCTCTTATTCAACTCTAAACTATATACACAGACACGGACACAGACACACACACACACACACACACACACACACACACACACACACACAGAGACTTTCACAGTGGTGCTTTTTCTGTTCTCCTTCCCTGTTATAAATTCGCCATTATCCAATCATAAAGGCTCTACTCTGATGACCTAATATAATACAAATAACCTCTGAAAAGCCTTACCACTGACTATCTTAGAATGACTTTCTAACCTATCCCAGAGTGGATATTAAATTATAACATGATATACTTAGTGATGACATATTAATACACATCTAAATCAGATTAACTATGCTATATATAATTAATAGGAAAAGTTAAAATTTCACAGATGTGAATAATTTATCAAATATTCTGTATGGTACCATTGTTGTATATTAAAACAATTCAAAATGTCTATTATACAAATTATACTCATACCTCAGTAGTACAATTTACACAATGAAAAAGAGAATATGACACCATTGCCTTGAAAAAGAGCTTCATTGCATGGCCGTTTTAAAGTCTTATTATGGGAATAATTAGAAATAATGACTTTTGTGCGGAAACTTTTTTTATTGTGTCTCAAAGGGATTGTAAATAATAGAAATCTGAAGAGCTAATAAAAAATGACAAATGTATTACATTATGTAGAGAAACACTAAAGAACAATTGAGGTTTTTTTTTTTTCTTCTAATTATGTACCAGTGCTGAAAGAAAAAAGAAGGTGCTGTCAAAATCCTCTTTCAATTACAATACTATAAAATGCAGCATTTTAGCTCATTAATTGCTGTCTTGTCCTTGAGCAAAGAGAAGTTGTTTAACATAAGCCAATGTGGTCTCTTCATAAAACAACAACAAAAACTTTTGCTGAAACACTTGGCTACCTCATTAACTCAATTTAGAAAAAAATTATTCTTAAGGACAGCGAAGTGATTTCACAAGCATATCAAAGCCAGAGGTCATGATTTCAAAGCTCCAATTATAAAGCATAACTGTGAAAATTATCAGAGGTGAAGAAAAATAGCATAGTCCCCTTCTGATTGAAGTCAGGCTTCAAAAATAGATGGATTTTCCTTTGCTTATTGGAAGTAAAAGTAATCCATTTCTCGCATATCCAAAAGGATTCAGGAAACAAAAATGATATGTTAACGAAAATATCCCTTTCATATTATAACTCTTGGTTACCATACATAATTCACCTCGCCTAATTACCATAATATTTATTAATCAGAAAATGTGTGTATGAAACATACTAAAATACATTTTTTGTATTTAATGATCACAGTTTCATTTTTAAAAAACATTATAGGAGATAAAGATAAAGCACTTGAGCTAGCATTTCCTTTGAGATATATTAGGTACAAGCCTAGAATTTCAAAAACAACAACAAAAAATAAAACAAAAAACCAAGGACCATTTGGAACATTTCCAGGGGACAAGACATATCAGAAGCAAGCATCCCAGTGACACACTGAAGGAGAATCAAAATAACAAATAGCAGTCACTATTCTACAGAGAAAAAGTTGAAGAGCGCCAAAAAATAGGAAAGAGTTTAATATGACATGTGAAAATCACAGAGAAAGATGAACTGGGGAGCAACATCTCTTTACACTTGAAAGTCTAGAGAGCAGTAGGTATACAGGCCACATCTTTAAGAATTAGTTAATGGAGGCCAGATAGTTCAGTTTTACAATTAAGTTTAGTTGTTTAGAATTAAGATATTTTTAGGTCTAGATAGATGTTTTAAGTTGATATTGATAAGATATGATAGATATTGATTTAAATTCAGAATTTTAGACTCAACAACATAGGAATGATGTTTTCTTTAAAACTGCCAAATACAAATAGCCAAAACATTATGATATATATATATGTAATTTTTCTGATTGTTTCATGGTTCTTCTTGCTGTACGTAATTTATTGTATATGTGTGTAATAAATTAAACACACATGTAAAAGATTTAATTAAAAAAAGAATGAGCTAGTGACCCTGTTAAAAGGAGACTGCTTTTCCACCTACTGGGAAGATCATAATTCTATGATGGCTGAAATTCCTTGAGAGTTTTGAAAAAACAGTGACTCTTCATGCTTAACTGAGCAACAATTGAAAGCAGGCCTGTTTAGTTACTCCTCAAGTCTCATCAACTGAAAATGGGCATCATCCTGTAAGAAAGCCTTAGACTGGCAGTAGCTACCAACTAATGCGGGACAATATTGAGTTAGGCAGCCTTAGGTCTACCTGCCACACCCACAAATTGAGGGATACTCACAAGAGAGCTGTAGAAAAATTATAGCAACAGATGGACATACTGAGAAGTTCAAGCCACAGAAGGCTCAGCTCTGTTAGTGAAGATGACAGGGGAGAGAGCTACTATTTTCATTGTCTCAGAAAAGTAGCCACTTTCAGAGCCACATAACTTCCACACAGTTCATGTTTGGCAGAAGGAAGAATAAAGAGACGCCAGTGGATGAGTGTCTTCAACAGCCTCAAGCCTCAGTGGAGTATTAAATGCTGATGGGATTTTAATGACAGTAACTGGTCCTGTGTTAAAGAAATCATGGTTACATGGACTGGAAGACACTGGCAGACAGAATGGTGTAGTAACTAGTGAATCTGGAGAGCATAAGAGATACTACCTGACTCACACTACAAGGCTAAGTGTGGCAAGTAGAAGCGCAATGTATGCAAAGAAATAGACATTAAACTGCAAGTGAGTTATCAGTAGTATTTCACACTTGAAAACTTCAGGTTTAAAACCAGCTTGTTATTACTGTTCTTTTTCTTTTTGACTGGTATAAAAAAAGAAAAATGAACCCTCTAAAGTAGTCTTCACACTATGTAGGGTGCATAATAAGACTGTAAGAGATATACAAACCAACTGATATGCAAATGCAGCACAGAAACAATAGAGACAATGAAAAGTAAAACTTCCCAATGACCCTAACCCTCATTTTTGATCCAGTGACTTGAATATAGTAAGAAATTCAGAAGAATACTTGTATGAAGTTTTATACTATCCTAAAGAGGAACCAGCTTCAAACTACTCTTCTGGCATATGAAAGGGAAGACACAACTAGCAAATTGCACTTGTAAAGCTATTATTAGCCCAATAAAAAGGATTAGAATACAAAGTCACACACACACACACACACACACACACACACACACACACACACGAGAAAGAGAGAGAGAGAGAGAGAGAGAGAGAGGAGAGAGAGGAGAGAGATTTCATTCATGAATGATTGACACACAAATACAAAATATAATACTTGCCAACTGAATTTAGCAATGCATTTTAAAAGATTACATATTATGACTTACATAGCCTTATTTCAGAGAAATAAGAATGGTTCATCATATGTAAATAATTAAATAGAACATTATACGTAAATCAGCACAGGGGTAGAATTTACTTGACAATCTCAAGGTCACAAATGCCATATATAGAGTTCAATATCCTTTATAATAAAATCCTTAATGAAACTACAATTAGGTGGGATCTAACACCCCATAGTAAAGGTGGTATGACAAAGCTATAGCCAATACTGTCCTAAGTGGGGAAAAACATACTGGAAGCATTTGTCGTAAAAATAGCAAATGGGTCAGCATTATTAGTATTGTGATATTACCTAAGTACACTCAGAAATGTGTAGATTCTGCAAACTCCCAATCAAAATTACAGTAGTGTTTTTCCTTGACAAAATCAAATGACCCCCAAATTCATAAGCAATTCAAAAGACCCAATAAAATTAACGAATTCTAAAAAGAAAGGTCAATGTTTCAGGTGTCACAATACTTGATCTTTAACACTACTACAAAGAGATATTTTCAGGATAATACTGGCATAAAATATACATGTCGCCTCCAAAAATAGGAAATAGAAGCCAGAAACAAACAACAGAATACTACAGCCACTAGATTTTTAAAATATTTTCAGAACGTACATTGGGAAAGAAGACAGCTTCTTCAACAAATAGTGTTTAAAAACGCAGATATCTTCTTGTATAGGTAGAATTATTTCTCTCAAACCAAAGAAAACTCATTTTAAAATAGACAAATGACCTTATTGTAAAACATGAACTTGGAAAATGCTGGAAGAAAACATATGTCCATAGTCCAGGACTTTTTTGGACATTCTCCAATAACTCAGTAAACAGAAGCAGGTATTGACATATTGGATTAAATGATATTAAAATACTTCTGTACGGAGAAGGAAATAATTCAAAAAAGTGAAGAGACAAACTACAAAGTGCTAGGGAAACATAGCCAACTATGTCTGTACCAAGGGATTAATATCTAGTGTTTATGGCAAACAAAAAAACCACCCAAAGACCCACAATTCCTGATTGGTCCACTATATTGAAGTGACAGCTTGAAAAGATATAGTAGAAATGATAATATATGAAAATGTTCAAAATTCTTCACTCTCGGATAAACGCATATAAATTCTACCCTGAGCTTCCATCTCAGAGCAGTCTGAGTGTCTATCATCAAGGACATTAAGCGTGTGAAACACAAATATGTAATTAGAGCTCTTGGGGGACCCTCTGACCTCTTCTGTCACCCCATTTAATAACCACATCCAGATGGTGGTTTTAGGTAAACTATGTTATTTGAATACTTGATGCTCTCGACATAGCAACTAAAAGTAAAGCCTAAATAATGTGTTTCCTCTCTTTGGTGTGATTGATTTTCATTTAACTGCATTCTAATAACAGGAGTTCAAAATGTATACATTCATTAGCATATGGAAGATTAAAAAGTGTCAGCACGCATAGCTATGTGCCATCGATGCGTTGCCAGTGTGACAGCAAAACTTCTGTGTGGTTTTCAGAGTGAGGGGGTGATGCTTGTGGTCCTCCACCCCTTACACAGTGTCTTAAGATTTTTAACAGAGTATATAATTTCCTATGAGAAATTTACTTATTTAATTTAGATCTCTGCTATTCATTTAATGGTCCACACTCATGTACATGTGGCTAGGAATGTAAAGCAAGCAGTAATTCCTATTTTAGTAAATTATAATACACATACATTCCACCACCAAATTTGATTAAATTATTCAGTGTGCATAGGTGTTTTTAGTTTCTGGCAGAAATGATTTATAATCCAGTGAGGGCTTCCAATATCTTTGGGAACAATTATGAACACTTGCAGACCAGTCTCTTTGAGTAGTTCTAATTAAGACAAGAGCATCTGGGCAGAAATCAGAGGACTCTTTGGCAATGATACATTTATGTCCACTTACTCAGAACTGAAATGCTATTGGAAAGATTTTAAACACAACATAAGTAAAGCAAAAAGAAATTCTGGGAATCTTTAGGCATTTTATTCTTTTTTCTTTTTTTTTTTTTTAGTTTATTCTTGTTACATCTCAGAATGGCTAAGATCAAAACCTCAAGCGACACCACATGCTGGCGAGGATGTGGGGAGAAAGGAACACTCCTTCATTGCTGGTGGGAATGCAAACTAGTACAGCCACTTTGGAAATCTATCTGGTGCTATCTCAGAAAAATGGGAATAGGGCTTTCTCAAGACCCAGCTATTCCACTCCTTGGAATATACCCAGAAGATGCTCCAGCACACAACAAGAAACTTTGCTCAACCATGTTCATAGCAGCCTTATTCATAATAGCCAGAACATGGAAACAGCCTAAGTGTCCATCAGTAGAAGAGTGGATAAAGAAACTGTGGTACATATACACTATGGAATACTACTCAGCTATTAAAAACAAGGAATTCCCGAAATTTGTGGATAAATGGATTGAGCTAGAAATGATCATAATGAGTGAGTTAACCCAGAAGCAGAAAGAATCAAATGGTATATACTCACTTATATCTGCATACTAGCCCAAGGGGCATGTCCCACGAAAGCCTTCACTTACCAGGAAACTGGGACAGAGGGGAGGGCATCCTATTGGGCATTATTCTAAGAACAATTTATTTCTTTTAGTGCATGATGTTAGTTGAAAGAAAAATAATGCTCTTTACAAAAAATTAATGATGTTTGTGATCCCCATGAAGAAATACCGTGCATACATATAAAATAGGAATTTAGAAGTGATATAACTTTATACTATGTAGTAGGCCAATTACTTATTGGTTTGTAATTGAAAATTATGAGATTCAGATCGCAAATATTTCCCAGTGAAACTTATACTATTTGACAACACATTAATATATTTATGTTATTTAATAAGACAATACAAAGAGTACTTTTTATGCCTGATGTGGTACAAAAATATTGTGGTAACAGTGTGATTATGCTATTGACAAATTAATCAACACAGATATATGAAATACATTCAATTGTTCTAGCCAAGAACAATACAGGCGGTAAACTTTAAGCCCCTACCCAGACCTAGCCAACGGTCAGAACATTCTCCACAGTTGAGTGGAGAGTGGGATATGACTTTCTCATGTACTCTGGTGCCTCACATTTGACCATGTCCCCTGGAGGGGGAGACCTGGTGGCACTTAGAAGAAGGACAGCAGGTTGCCAAGAAGAGACTTGATACCCTATGAGCATATACAGGGGGAGGTAATCCCCCTCAGGAACAGTCATAGGGGAGGGGAATAATGGAAAAATGGGGGGGGGGAGAATGGGAGGATACAAGGGATGGGATAAACATTGAGATGTAACAAGAATTAATAAAAAAAAAATTAAAAAAAGAAGAATCACAAAAAAAACCAAAAAACAAAAAACAAAACAATTGTTCCAAAATAAAATATGTCATCTTTTTATTAGTAAGTAACCAATCTCTTAAGATTTAAAAAAACACATTGTATGAGAATTTATTAAGACCTAGACTATTTGTACATAATTCCAATGATGTCCTATGTTTACCACTATGGATCCTGCACATCATAGGTGATCCATGCTGTATAAACATTAACTTAGGTTTTGATTCTCTGCATGTATATATTTGATTCAATGTGTGTATATATATATCCATATGTATCTATATAATAAATACATGTACACACATTTTATATATACACTATATATAATATATATGTATACATACATATATATAGATATAGTCTGATTAATTCAACTATTTCTCCAGTGAATACATATTAATTACCAATTGATTATTTCACGAATAATTCTAGGCCAATGAGAAGTCATAAAAATCATAATACATTCTAAAGATATCTGAAACAGACGTACTAATTAAAATATTGCAAAATCATTAAATTGGTTATTTTAATATTGCTTTAAAAAGGGTGAGGAAGATACCTCAGTGACTAAAAGTATTTCCCATAATCCCTGATCTTCATACATGTAACATAGGAAGCACATACATATATCTACACACACACAAAGACTAAATAGATATATAAATATCATGCAATTTTTAAAATAATAGGGTAATTGATTTGACAAAATAAAGACACTCTTGAAAAACACCCTTGAAAATCATCAGTGTGTAGCTAAGTCCCTTGGATATTTACCCATTTCAGACAAGGCAGAAGTTTTATGTAAATCTCTCCATATACCTTTGAGAATTAAAGATGTATGAATTTCGTGAAGGATAACTCTGTTATGTGGACTGTTATGCATGTGAGAGACAGACGCAAGCAGAAGAGAAGAGAGTACAGGCAAATATCCCTCTTGTCCTGAAAGTTTCACTTCGTTTGTACCACTTGGTGAACATAAAACAATGTGTTTCTTGCTGCTGTTCCTGATTAGTAATTAGCAAAACCTGAACCAACACTAGGAACCTCAAAGGAGTGGAAGTAACTGAGTGCACATTAGCTTATGCAGAGATTTGAGGATGTAATTTATTTATAAACTAATGAATTAATTCATGAGAATCTGGATGTGGTTAGAAGATTATGCCTGTTCACCATGTAATCTTTGCTTGGAGAACATATAGGTTTTTAACCATCTGGTGACTGAGATCATTAAAGGAAACCTAGGGTGGTTTCCTTTTTTATACTCAGAATTACCCTGAAGCCAAGTATAAAAACCACATTTTACTTGTCAAAATTGATATGCTTTTTTATAACAAATATAATATGTAGAAAATGGTTGAACTTTCTTCAACCAAAACTAATGTTGTTTTTAAGGAAAAAAAGCTTTTCCTTTATTAAGTAATCAGTCATATGAACATCAACATATGATTAAAGGAAAAACCCTACAACTTTATCAGTTAACAGGAAAGTGCTTCAAAATATTGTTTTATGCAATTAATAACAGAAATTGAATATGTAGGCATAAGCCAACATTGCATTCAAATTAGACTGATGTTACTACAATTCTTTGAAAGTACTATAGATTAATTTCTTTCCTGTTAAAAATACTAACTAGGTTGGAAAATTGTAAAAATCACAGATACTGACCCCTTGAATGGGTTGCCCTTTATATACTATGTGGTTAAAAGGAGAAAGTTGTAAAGAGGAGGCACAAACCTTGAAATGACTTATGAAGTCTTCTTTACTTGTACTTTGGTTTGGATCTCAGATTACCTAGGTTAAAAGGCTGTGCCTGAGGCTGGCAACTGAGAGGTAGTAAAACTTTTCGGAGGGAAGGACAGAAGGAAGTTGTAGGCTCCTGAAGGGAATCATGACTCCCTGACCCACTTTCCTTCCTTCTTTTTATCTTTTGCTTCCTGTCCAGGGGATGAGAAACATAGCTTTGTTAAACCTTAAAAACAGACAAACAAACAAACAAACAAACCTGTCATTGACTAAGCCCCAAAAAGGCTTAAAGTATAGCCCCTCCTCACATCAAGGAAAGAGACTTCAGAAACCATGAATCAAATATAAAGCATCTTCTTCATCAAATGCTTTTTTCAGGTGTTTTGTTCTAACAAGGAGAGCTGACAAACAAATCTTATGTTTGCTAATAACTTGATACTGCTTGCATTCTTATGCTGATATTGACAGAAATCTTCACTTCATGAAGGCATTATTAATAAGCAATGGCCGCGGGAAGCTTAGAGATAGTATATTCCTTCATATTGAATTCCAGCATGAAGACATGAAGAAGGGGGCCCTGAAAATGACATTAATGAGTCATATAATATATATATATATATATATATGTATATATATATATATGTAAACAATGGGTTAAGATTACAATGTTCTTGCTGTCTTGCTGTTTGTACTCTAAAGATCCTCCATTAAAATGCATGATTGTAGTCAAGGTAGTCTTTTTTTTTTTTTTTTTTTCAAATTCTGTTGGTGTCAGCTGTTCTTTTTAGCTAATACCTTTGCTACAGGTGTTATGAAAAGAATTTACTGACACGTGTGATCTACAAATTCAGTCAGTCATAGCATTATTTGGGGAAGGGCTCCAGTTCTCTATCGTCCCCACATGGCAACTACTAAATAAGCATCTAAATAAGAATTTTCTGACTGACTGAATAAATGTATTGAGGAACTGAGTAGCCAGATTGTGGATTTGCTGCTAGCATCCTATCCCTATGCTCCTACAGGAAGTGATAAAGAAAATACAGAAATACAGGAGACATTATATTTTGAGAAAAAGGAATGTTTGGTAAACATTGCCTGTGGTCATTTTAGCTCTAGTTGTTTGAGCCTGAAAAAGGCAGAATTGGGGCTTCCGTTGCCTGAGGGTAGGCTACTGAGGTCCGGAGCATTAGAGCGAAAAATAGCAGAAATAAGAAGTGATGAAATTTATTTTAAGGTGTTTCACCTTAAAGCTGGTTCTGAAATGCATGTTTAAATGTCAAAAATCATACAATGTATACAACAATACTGGTAATTAAAGTAATATATAATGTTTGTTTGTTAATCATTAAAAACTATTGCCAAAGAAAGCACACACACACACACAAAAAATCACACAATTTTATTCTGATCCTGTTGAAATTAATAGGAGAATATGGTAATTCCCAAAGTCAAGTAAGTTCTTTCTTGTGTGTACAGACTCTTAGGACAGTGGTACAGTGCCTAAGGATGAAGGGCATAGCTTCAGGATTTGGGATGTTTCAGTTCCACCAGTAGAAGGTGAGTAACTGAGGCAACACAAAGTGCTTTACAGTTGGGATACATATGAGGACTCAAGTTAGTTAGTTCTGGGGCAGGGAAAACCAGTCAGCTTCCATGTAGCACACGGAGGGTGAAGAAAGGTGTGTTGGTCCAAAATGCTAATGCTAAAGGACAAATGGATGTTTGGCAGACCACCAAGTGCGTGCAGTACATTCCGTCCCTCTCTTCTCAGCAGGCAGAGCACTGAGCTTAGCAAATATTCATCATCCACACAGCAGAGGCTCTCCAGGTACTGACTTCCCATCTTCCTTTGCCTTGAATTCCATGAAGAATAAAAATGTGCCCTTCCTCTTTTATTAGAATGTAAAGCTCTATGCATACCCAATAACTAACGAATTCTGAAGACAGTTACATGCTTTATTTCTATTAATGTGCTAAATGGCTTTGAATTACTTATCACAATGAAGAAAATTAGTGTACTATTTTTCATAGTCCAGAGTATATTGGTATGTATCCCTTAATTTCTAATAAAACGTTGACAATTTTGATCATTGCTTTTGTAAATTATGAGATATTAGCATCCTATAGAGTACTGAAACTTTAAGTACATACTATCTTACATATAATTTTGAAAAAATGTTCTCATATAATTCATACTTAAATTTCACATAAACATACAGCTGACTTAGAAAAGTGTTAATAGAAAGACATTTAGCAGTCTTTAACTTTTTATCAAATGTTTTTAATTTTCTGTTTTTTAACATAGGTTAAATTAATATGCAACTATGTTTAAGTACAAATCATATTTTACTCTTAGATATGAATAAGCAGTATTTTGTTTGGTTCTTATTAGGCTATTGGAATGTTAAAATTGAGTAGCTCATTAAACTTAAACATTTTTGTAAAAGAGCTTTCTCAGCAGAAGTATTTTTCACTATATCTAAGGATCCATGCTGACAGGAAAAATACCATTTAACAAAGGACTTGAAATAAGAATTTCTAGGGAACACTTAGTCTATTGCCAGACATAAGTGTAAATAGTAAGAAGCAGAATGCTGAGTGTCTTTCAATCAGGAATTAATGAATAAGTATAGCAACAGCATTTTTGTGATTAAAAAAAAAAACACAGTCAAGGCCTCCTGTATGCAGTGTCTCATTATTTATCTCCACAGGCACATATAATACGTTAGACTGTTGTTCTCATTTGATACTTGAAAGAACTAATGTAGAGCATACTTTGAGAGATTCCACTAACAAATGGCACAAAGAGATGAGGAATTGACATGGAGCACTTGGTAAATCTCACTTTGTATTGTTCTGGTTAAGTCTGTATCAAAGTTCAAAGAAATTATGTGTGATAATTAAACAAATGTGGGATGCCAGTATTTTCTCGTTAATTAGAATGTTTATATATTCTTTCTAATGAATACAGACCTTAATTTCAATTAAAATAGTCTCTGTAGAATTTTAATCTTTCTTAAAAATAAATAATTTTCTTTTACTCTTCTACAAAAACTGATTTCATTCCTATCTTACATTTAATCACATAAAATCAAAGAGTGAATTTTGCTCTAATCAGTGCACTGAAAATCAGTAGTATGCAACATATTCAAAAATGCTTTCAGACATCTGAGCTGGACAAGGTGAGGTTGCTTTCTTATTTTCTATAAACCTAAAATCTCAGTATCTTCATAAGTTATCTGATTTCTTTTTGACACATTTGGTTATTTTATGTTAAAGAAATAATCTCTTTTAGTAGCTTAAATGTCGTTCTCACGTATAAGATAAAGTAGAATCTTAATTACTGTTTCTATTTTGCATATAGCCTAGTAAGGGTCACCTTTGGTTTTATAAAATATTGCACATAGAAATGACAGAACTGCTTTATGCATACAGCTTTCTTCTGAGAAGACAGTCGAATTTTTTCAATCAACCTATTTTCCAAGGCTGAAATGAATATGGGAGAAAGACAAAAAGTGTGGGGCAGCTGAAATGCCTTCACAGAAAAGGAAATTAAGCAACAAAGAATTGTTTCCATTAACTCATTTTGAATGCAAAATACCTCCAAGATTTAGCTCCTTTGTAGAGTTAACTCTGCTGCACAGGGAAAATTATACCTTTGACTTATTGTGACTGAGATCCCCTCATCTTCCCAGGGTGAGCACTTTTTGATGTGTCCTAGGCCACCCTTTCACCCTTCAGGAGGCCAGACATGAAACACTTATCATACAAAAGTACCAGTGGGCAAAACATTCCCAGCTTCTTACATGGTGCCATTGCAGCCTTTCTCAGTCTTTTATAAAATGAATTAGGTAGATTCCTGATATCAGATGAAAGACTTACGGTGCCCAGGACTGCCTTGACATTAAGTGTCCTTCATTTTCATCTTAGTAAGTGAAAGCCATTAGGATGTATTAAAAAGCAATACATTGGATCATTGAATGATGCTAAAAAGCAGTTAAAGCTCCAATGATCTGAAGTCCACCTTTTGAAGGGTCAGGAGGCAGTTGTGGTACAGAGGACAATAGGCTCTTTACTTAGTAGTAAGCTCAGAAGGATTAAACTGAATTGTTCAAGGTAACTGAGCCTGGGTAATGAGGAGCCTGAAGCACAGACTAAATTTCTGGCTCTAAAACACCTGGATTTTCTTTAAGCACAGTGACTTAAGGTGAAGCTGGGAGCAATCTGATGGAAAGAAACGACGAATGCTATTTCATGTGATTTTGCTTATCAATAGTTTTCACATCATCTATACCAAATACTAAACTAGGCCCTAAATAAGTATAAAGCTATACTTATTCTTCATATCCTTTTGCTTACTACTCCAAAGACAGGACCAGTGTCTATGTTGATATATTCCTAACATTTTTCTTAAGTGTCAAAGTACTTACCAGTAATATCCTCCAATTATGATCTAACTGAAAAAGATAGACCAGAATAAAAAAATAGAGAACCTTTATTTCTTGGTGTATATTTTATAATCATCTTAGATATTTGGTATTAATTTTTATTTTGTATACAACATGACTCACATATCAGTTGGACTGGGGAAGATATTTTTGACTTTCCCTCAATAGTAAAAAACAGAGTCTATGTTCAATTCTTACAGAATGAGTGGACATTATTATCAAGTCTCAAATCACACACACACACACACACACACACACACACACACACACACACACACATCCACACATATACATGCAATATAAAGCAGAGTGTCACAAATTAGTAAAGCAACACAAAACAAACAAGAAAAATTTGATGTTATGACAACTTATAATGTAGTATTGTCTATTATTTAAAACCAGTTATCCTCAGAAAAGAGATGCCTCAGGACATCAAGTCACATCAGGATTCAGTGCATCCTCTTCCAGAGAGGCCAGACAAGGCAGCCTAGCTAGGGGAAAGTGATCCAAAAGCAGGAAACAGAGTCCATGCCACATCCACCGGACTAATTATTAGAAGATCTTCATGAAGACCAAGCTGACCATCAGCTACATATGTTTAGGGGACCTAGGTCCAGTTCACGCATGCTCTTTGGATGGTAGTTCAGTCTCTGTAAGCCTCCATGGTCCCAGATTAGTTGACTCTGTTGATCTTCTTGAGGAGTTCTTGTCCCCTCCAGATTGCTCTATCCTTCTTCCAACTCTTGCACAAGACTCTTGGGGCTCCACCTAATGTTTGGCTGTAAGGTCTCTGCAGTTGTTTTGATCTGATGCTGGGGTGGGAGGATGGGACCAGAAGAAAAGGAGGGAGGGGGCTGTGATAAGAATGTTAAGTGGAGCAAATTTTCTTGTTGTGTGCTGGAGCATCTTCTGGGTATATTCCAAGGAGTGGAATAGCTTGGTCTTGAGGAAGCCCTATTCCCATTTTTCTGAGATAGCACCAGATAGATTTCCAAAGTGGCTGTACTAGTTTGCATTCCCACCAGCAAAGGATCCAGAGGGTCCTAGAAATCTACAAGTAGAACAATATGATAGGCAGATTTGGGCCCAGGGGTCCCGCTCAAACTAAGGCACCAGCCAAGGACAATACAGGAGGTAAACTTTAAACCCCTTCCCAGATCTAGCCAATGGTCAGAATATTCTCCACAGTTGAGTGGAGAGTGTGATACGACTTTCTCACATACTCTGGTGCCTCACATTTGACCATGTCCCCTGGAGGGGGAGACCTGGTGGCACTCAGAGGAAGGACAGCAAGTAGCCAAGAAGAGACTTGATACCCTATGAGAATATATAGGGGGACGTAATCCCCCTCAGGAACAGTCATAGGGGAGGGGAATAATGGGAAAATGGGGGGGGGAGGAATGGGAGGATAGAAGGGATGGGATAAACATTGAGATGTAACAAGAATAAATTAATAAAAAAAAAAAGAATGTTAAGTGGATAAATAAGATTTTAAAAGCAATTATCAAGCTAAATGGGTATGTGAATCAGTGATTCAAAAGGAAAGTGTGTATTTTATTCATAGAAAATGAAACTGGATACAAAATTTTCACCTACTTTCTACTTCCTTACTAATCATTTTCACTCCATCAAGACACCAAAAAGCACTTGAGATCTTCCATGTGCTTTAAGAAAGGAGATACCATTTTCTTAACCATGTGGATGCATATGATCATTTCCTCTGGTGTGTGGTGGAAAAATGCAATGTCGTAGACAGTATATTTCAATAAAATTAGTGTGAATGACTTTACTTAGATGACTATCTGTTATGCACTTTAAAATATAATTCTTGGGGATGTATAAACATCACCAACACATATGTGTTTTAAACATCTAATAATAATTACATTTTAACTAGAGAAAATTACATTATATGGTAAGTAAAAACTTTCAAGAAGCGGTAGTAAGACTTTTGCCTTGTTATTTTCTTTGCTTCATCCTACAAGAAAGATTAACATTATGTTTCCAGATAGTTTTGTAATTATAATATTCTCTTATAAAGCACATAGACATCAGTGGGGGAAGGAGCAAATCAAACACTATATAATGACATATATTATGAAAATATCATATTGAAACCGTTACTTTGTACATTTAATCTTACTGGTGTCATTATAATGTCTTGTTTCATTTTAGCAATTAAAAATATTTTGTATTTCGTATTTCACATCATAGTCTGAGCGATATCAGTTCTGTCAGTTATTTGACTTAATGTGTTTGCATTTGGCTTTATATTATTGGCATTTTCCATACAACAATAATATCATTTACTCAAGAAATTTCCATGTGGTACTGTGCTAACTTGTGGCAAATTCATCTGTCAGGTTATCTCTAACACTTCTTATTTAATTGGTGTGTAAAACCAAATAGATATGATACTGAAATTACGTTTCACATCATAACTTGGATTTAAATAGAAATATGTGCATGTTGTATAGGTGTATGTTATATCCATGTGTTCACTGTACATATATCTGTAGTGTGTGTGTGTGTGTGTGTGTGTGTGTGTGTGTGTGTGTGTCATGTGTATGTCTGTGTGTATATGTTGTAAAACTAGAAATTAGATCATGAGAGGGAAGGAAGAGATCTTTTTTGTTTATCTGTTTTGTTTTTGTTTTTCTTAATGAGTGCATTTTATCATACGACATAGACACACAAGTTAATATAGATGATAATTTTATAACTGAAACTTATCACACCCACACAATTCTTTCTCATACTAGGGAATTCAATGCAGTTTAATTCAATACACACAGAAATAAGATATCTTTACGGTCCATGCCTACTCTAGGTGGTAAATCCCTAGGCTAATAGACCTGGACTGTATAAGCAAAGCAGTTGAACTTCAGTCTGGGAGCAATCAGTGAGCAGCAATCGCTCATTGTCTCAGCCTCAAGTTCCCATCTTGCTTGAGTTCCTTTTCCAACTTCCCTCAGTGATAGACTGCATCCTTTAAAGTGAAATAAAACTTTCCCTCCCCAAGTTACTTTTGAACAATGTTTTATCATTGCAACCAAAAAGCAAATTAGAACCCTAACAATATGCTCATCAAGAAATGAGAGAAACTCTTTCATTTTACTCAATATTAAATGCTGGGAGCAGGGGGGAGAGTTGCATGAGGCAACACTGAAGAGGTAATTTCCACCTAAACTTATAGCCCTCCTCTAGAGTTAAGAACTATCCTTTACTGTGTGCTGGCTGGCTGCGAGAATTTAATTGAAATAGCTTAAAACTAGTGATATCCATTCAGACTCTTTTGGCTCTTATGACCCACCTTGAAGCAGTCACTCATGGATGGGTCACACCAGCCACCAAAACCCCTATACTGCTAGGGCAGCTCTAAGCCCAGTTGGTGCCTTTAGTCCCATGGATGGGTGCAGGAGGAGGTCTGTGCATCTCTGCTGCATGCTGGCTCTGTCTTTTGACAGAGCCCTCACAGCTTCTTTATGAGTCACATTCAGAATTTTAGGTGCACCAAGATAGGAAAGATGTTCTTTTTAAGGCTGCCAAATACAAATAGTCAAAACACTAGGAATGTATATAATTCCTGTTTGTTTCATGTCTTCTTGCTATAGGTAGTTTATTGTATATATGTGTAATAATATAAATGTATATTTTTAAAAATAGGCTTCAGAGAAGAGGTTTAAGCATACTTACATCATAATGCTCAACAGTAGTTGGGAGAGCATGCAGGTATCGCTTGGATCCACCCATCTATTGGAACTGGGACCCTGGTTGACAAGGCGGAGATGAAGTTCTGAGACTATGGACCATGTGGAATACAGTAGTCTCAATGACAAATAAAGATTTTCAAGTGGTTTGGGAGATACCACAGTTTCACTCTCCCAGGAATGTACGATCACAGATACACAGGACATGTTCAAAGTAATAGACCTCACCCAGCCATTGCATTCCTGTGTGCAAGCTGTCCTGTCAAAAAAAAAAAAAAAAAAAAAAAAAAAACCACTGAAAAATATTTACAAATTCACATCACTGTACTCTGGGAAGTTTTCAGTTGAGACTGTCTCAGTGGAAGAAGCAGATATGGGATGAAGGAGATGCTGAATTGCAATCACAAAGAAGCTGTGGAGGAAGAAATCCTAAAGGGCAGTGTAATGAAAGGATTGTGGAATGTGTATGAAATGGAGGCAGAAACAGGACTGTCTAAAGGAAAACTAGAGAACAGCCAGTGGAAGCCTAGGAGTCCAGGAGCTGAGTAGGAAAGAGAGATAAATTAGCATAAATTATACTGACATTTAAATAAGAAAATGCCATAGTGAAGCCTTTACTTTAAATGCTAATCTAAAATATAAATATTATAAATATATTTGGCATTTGTCACATATGAACTATAACAGCAAGCAGAACAGTATCTGTACTTGTTAGCTAAACTTTACATAGTATAAAACTGTCATTGTCTATCCGACATAATACTGCCCTTGTTGATTGCATTAGTCAGGGTTCTCTAGAATAGAGGAACTTGTAGAATGAATCTCTTTACACACACACACACACACACACACACACACACATATGTAGATGTAGATAGATTGTATATATATATATATATATATATATATATATATATATATATATATATATATACACACACATATGTGTGCATTTGGATTTATTAGAACCACTTGAAGTTTATGGTCCAATTATTCAAACAGTGGCAGATAAGAACTAAAAGTTGAAGGACTCAGAAGTTGCTGAGTCCACTAGGCTGGATGTCTCAAATGATCTTCAGTAGATGCTGGATCCCATTGTAGTCAGCTGCAATGCCAGTGAGGAATGAGTTTGGTAGGAAGACAAGAGTAAGCATGCAAAGAACAAAAGCTTCATTCTTCCAGGTCCTTATATTGGCTTCTAGCAGAAGATGTGGCCCAGATTAGACTTGTGTCTCCTTGTCTCATGATCCAAATTAAAGACTTGTGCAATCCTGCCTCAAAGTTTGGAACTAGAAGTAGAGTCACCCTCTCCACATAAGACAAAAAAATCTCTCTCATGTGTGAGCTCCATTCCTGGATTGTAGTTCATTCCAGATGTAGCCAAGTTGTCAACCAAGAAAAATTACCATTACAGTGCAAAAGATACACAGGTGAATATTAGCTAAGACATGGACTTCAGATGATTTTTATGATAAATATGAAATCTAAGTTATGGAAAGGTAAACAGAAGACGATTGAACACAGTTTTTATTACCAATATAAAAAGTAAATTTATTTTACTATTTATATTTCTTATACAATGTTAAAGTGTTCCATATTCTATATGTTGACATATTACTTTCAGGAAAAATTATAATTTTAGTGATTGAAAATTTTCCTAATATTTAAACTGATTTACTTTTTAAGTTTCTCATTAATTAATTTATTTATTTAATCACTTTACAGCCTGATTTCAGCCCCCATCCTTTTTGCCTCCCAATCCTACCCTCATGCTCCCCTCCCCGCATTCTCCCCTCTCCTTCTAGAGAATGGGAGGCCCCCAAGGAGTACCAACCCATTTACCATGTCATTAATACATAATCCAATATCCAATACCCAATTGTCCTCTTATATACTATCCACCTGCAAACCATAGTATAATAAAAGAAATCATAATTTGCTTTTATAACTGTTTGCACATTCATTCATTTGTATCATTCAGAGAATAGAGATAATCTGGATTTTTAAAAACGTCTTTCTGTATCAAAATGGAATTTCTGGTGACAATGCTGCTATTAACTTCACTTGGGAAGAAAATTTCTGGACAGAACTAGTCCTCTGTGTTTTATTATAGAGAGAAAAATTATCCTTCCCTTGGAACATTTGCAAAAGGCAGATCTTGGAAAGTAAAGTGTCTCTGCAGGCTATTGAAAGGAAGCACACTGATCTCATGCTCAGAGCCACACAGCTGGTGCCATGGGAAAAGACAGTAAAATCCTTTCTAATGGAAAAATGAAGTCAGATCAGGCTTGTCTTTTTCTTTTACAAAATGTAATTATGTAAACTACAAAGCTTCGTTATAGACAATGTTTATAATTAGTACCATTTTCCTCTTAATTTTAAATAAAGCATGTTAGTTGTGATTGTCATGCCAACACATTTCCTACAGATGCCATAAACAATGAACAATCAGAAAACCATTTGGGGTGTTTTTGTGGTTATTATTTCAAATTGTGAAAACTCATAATAAAAATCAATGTAATGAACAAACACCATTATATGTTGATAAACATCACACTCTTTCAATTTCAGACAAAGCCAATGAATATTAATCAGTGTGGACTGTAAAGTGATGACATCAAATGGGATTTCCAATACCTATTAGATTTCTCCTCACTGTTCTGCTCTAAAATAAGCTCCAATAATGATTTATTGCATTCATAGCTCAAAAGGCTTCAGAGTAATATTACCATATTTATAAATTACAAAGGGAACTAAAATATCAATTGATAATGAATTGACTTGATTTTAAGAGCTGACTAGCCCCAAGGTAACAATTTAATCTTTCACATTTCATTATAGGAAGTTCCACATTTCCTTCTTTTTTGGAGTTATAGAAATTATGGTATGGAATTGGACAATGCAAGTTAAGAAGTGATTTATAGGCCTGTAAATGGAGGTGTACATTTTGATTCCAAATATTAGAAAGCATAATTTGCTTTTAAAAACACTATCTTTGTTTCTGCATCCATTCTGTTAGTCTGTGTCTTTTTATTGAAGAGTGGAGACCATTGATTTTGAGATAAATTAATGGCCAGTGACCGTTAGGCCCTTTGATTTTGATGGTGGTTGTGGGTAGAGTGTGTGCTTGTCTGGTTTTTGTTTTCTTAAAGTGAAGTTATCGATTTCCTGTGTTATCCTGGGTGTAGTTAGCCTCTTTGGGTTGGTGTTTTCCTTCTAGAAACTTCTGTAGGGCTGGATTGGTGGATAGAAACTTTTTGAATTCGGCTTTGTCATGGAATATCTTGTTTTCTCCATCTATAGTTATTGAAAGGTTCACTGGGTATAGTAGACTCAAGTGTCATCTCTGGTCTCTTAGGGTGTGAAAGACTTCTTCCCAGGCCCTTCTTGCTTTGGGAATAGTGGTACCTCAAGACCCAGCTATACCATACTTGGGCATATATTCAAAAGATGATGTTCCATCACACAACAAGGAAAATTGCACAACTATGTTCATAGCAGCCTTATTCATAATAGGCAAAATCTGGAAACAATGTAGATGTTCCTCAATTGAAGAATGGATAAAGAAGCTGTGATACATTTACACAATGGACTACAGCTCAGCTATTAAAAACAAGGAAATCTTAAAATTTGCAGGCAAATGGATGGAACTAGAAAAGATCATCCCAAGTGTGGTAACCTAGACCAAGAAAGACATTCATAGTATATATTCACATATAAGTGAATATTAACCCAGAATAGATGTCCTCTGACAGTTTCCACTCAGTGGGGGATTGGGACAGATGCTAGAACTCGCTGCTGGACTCCAGTTGAGAGTGGTATGGAAGAATATGATGTAGGAGGACCCAGAATGTCCAAGAGCCCCACAAGAAGACCATCAAGGTTGGCAGATCCAGACCCAGGTATGTCTGCACAAACTGCTGTACCAACCAAGGACAATAATCCATGCAGTAATCTAGCCTCCCTGTTCAGATCTAGCCAATAAGACCACTCATTCTCCATGGTTGTTGGGAGAGCAAGGACTTCCTCTGACATGAACTCAGGTGCTCCCACTTTGATCACTTCTCTGCGTTAAGGAGGTCCAGCGGAACACAGGGGAAGGGGAAGCAGGCTATCTGGATGTGTCCTGAATAGTCTGTGGTCATATGGTGGGTGAGGTGGTCCCCTTCTGCCAGAGGTCTGGGGGGAATAGGGTTAAAGAGTGAGGGAGGGGGTACAGGAAGATACAAGTGAGAGGATAACAATCATGGTGTAATCTAAATAAATTATAAAACAAAATCAATGCAAACAAAACATAGTCTTTTTGAGTAGTGGAGACACTGCTATCATTTGACCTGGTCTGTTATACATTGTAAAATTACAAGCACATATTTCATTGCTCTTGATTCTTACTTTCCTCATTGATATGATAAGAACTCACTAATATCAATGATTTTTTCTATACCATTCCCTCATCTCTATTTTAAAATAGAAAACACTACTTTAAAAACTGATACTGTGAGTTCGAGACCAGGCTGGTCTACAAAGTGAGTCCAGAACAGCCCAGGCTATACAGAGAAACCCTGTCTCACAAAAATCAAACAAACAAACAAAAAAGCCAAGAACAAAAACAAAACTGTGGCTGTGGGTATGACTACACTGGAAGTCCAGCCCTTTAAAAGTTACTTTTATATCACTAGTACAGGAGTTACATACTTATGAATCTAGGTGGGTAATTATAATAGATTCATGGTTACAATGCCATGAAAATTTTGAAGATTTTTAAAAATACTAATATAAACTGTTTTTTATTTTATAATTTTTAATAAACAATTTACATATACATTTATATTATTATACATATATGTAATAAACTACCTACAGCAAGAAGAACTATAAAACAACACACACACACACACACACACACACACACACACACACAGTGTTTTGCCTATTTGTTTTGGCAGCCTTGAAGAAAACTTCTTTCCTATTTGGTGAGTCTAAAATTCTGAATGCAAATAAATATCTATCATAACTTGTCACTATCAATTGAAAACATCTATGTAGACCTAAAAACATCAGATATAAACTGTTTAAAATATCAAAAGACTGTCTACTAAAAACAATCAAAAACTGTTCAAACATTGTTTCATTAGTTATTTTCATTCACTTAGATATGGGAAAGAGCTCATTTGAATGGATGTAACACTGAAGAATACTTGAAAATTTTTATGCACAGCCCCCCCCAAAAATCCAAGAACTGAGGAGAAAGCAGCTACATGAGCACATGATCAGCACTGAATTTACAACATACGATTTTCTCAAATTTTATTTACAAAACCACAGTTGAGTGGAGAGTGGGATATGACATTCTCACATACTCTGGTGCCTCACATTTGACCATGTCCCCTGGGGGTGGAGACCTGGTGGCACTCAGAGGAAGGACAGCAGGTTACCAAGAAGAGACTTGATACCCTATGAGCAGATACGGGGGAGGTAATCCCCTCAGGAACAATCATAGGGGAGGGGGATAAGGGGAAAATAGGAGGGAGGGAAGAATGGGAGGATACAAAGGATGGGATAAACATTGAGACGTAACAAGAATAAATTAATAAAAAAATTAAAAAATATAAATCCTACACAAAGGTTAAAAAATAAATAAATAAATAAACTACCACGGGGGGGGGGACAGGGAGAAAGATGAAATCATTAAATTTCAGGTAAAAATCTAAATATTGTACTCAAAATAAGAAACCTTCTGGAATACAAAGGGTTTCTGAGAATCAAAGATGTGGAAGACCAAAACGATTAATTTAAGACCATAAGGTTTGTAATCCTGGACTGGAAATTGGAATTCTTTTACTCTATTATTCTGATTAGCTGACATTAAACCTAACATGTTCCTTATTATCTTATTCTCCTGTATCATAATTTATTTTCAGTGTATATTTCTGTTAGAAAGAACATGACTAGAAATACTTTATGTTTGTATTATTATAGAAGACATTTTAGAATTATTATTGCAAAGTGTTTAATTGTCTCCATGTCTTTTTGAGGGTAAGATGGAAGTGAATGCAAATTCTCACCAAGGATCTGATTCTTCTACTTGTGTGCTGCTTGCTATGGGTGCTGGGAACCCATGTTAAGTCTTCTGTAGGAGCAATGTGCCCTAAAGTTACTGAGCCATGGGCTAGATCTATTTTAGTGAGAAACATTCTATTAAACTCTGTCTGTCGTTAGTGAAAACAGAAGAAACTTATCACACAGTTGACATTTTCAGAGAACAAATGGCTCCCAAATATGAATATAATTTGGACGTGGGGAATTGTTGGATTTTCCCTCCTTGCCTGCTCCTTCCTGTTGCAGATACAATCTCTTTTAAGTGAAAACTTTAATTTCTTATCTTCTCTATTTATATAATGGAATTCATTCCATATCACATTTCTGTCTTCTTATCAATAAAATTGATATAAAATATAATGATGTGCAATTATTATTTCATTCTAAGTTCAGCAGAAGGGTAGATCTTGCTCAAAATCCTACAACTCTACTTGTTGGGAGCATATATTAAAAGTTACCAATGTAAACCAGAAAGTAATTACTTAAGTTAACTAATAATTACATGCCATAAATACAGAGTCTCATACACAAACACACACTTGTATTAATGCTGGGATATAAAATGTAATGCATTTGATCCCATAGCTGTCAATTCCTAGGAGAAATTTCCTCACAATGAGTTGCTGCTTGAAGGTAACTGGGTGAGTTTCTGCTCCTGCTAACAAGGCTCTGTACTGTAGGAGTTTGAATGATTTTGTATGAAACGCACTGTAAGTACTGTTTATTCCTCAAAGTTATATATAGAGGAAACATATTTTTGAAATACCAATAAATTTTTCTATTTCTTGTATTGTATCTAAGATATTGGATGATTTTTAAACAAGCTTTACAGCACAGCATTTTAACAAAGAAAGCAAAGCTAGCTTCACTCTGCATTCAGCTGTGTCATGCTGTGCACTGGAGGGTACTCATCTCTCTAAATGGCATTCTTTATAGACAAATGTGGAAAGTTCAAACCAGAGATTTGGTAAACTGGTTGAGAGCACTTGATGCTCTTTAAGAGGACCCAAGTTCAGTTCCTAGCACTTACATCAAGTGGCTCACAACAAGTTGTAATTCCAGTACCAGGGCATCTAAAGGCCCTCTCTGTCTTCTATGGGCATCCAAACATTCATAGCACACAAACCAAGTCTCTCTCTCTCTCTCTCTCTCTCTCTCTCTCTCTCTCTCTCTCTCTCTCTCTCTCTCTCTCTCTCTCTCTCTCTCTCACACACACACACACACACACACTTGTTTTAATGCTGAAATATAAAATTTAATGCATTTGATCCCATAGTTGTCAATCACATGGATTTCTTGCTATGATTTAGAATGTGACAGAAAGCTCTGCAAGTCAAGAGAAGTAACAATGTATGCACATATCCTAAACACCAAATTGAGCTGCTTGTTCCAAGAAAACATGCAACAGTTTTCAGGAGCCGACATTCGCCATTGCAAGATGGCGCCGGTTTCCGGGTTCTTCTTGAACTCAGCAGTGGTAAAAACAACTCTTATGCGCATGCGTGAAGCCCTCCAAAAGCCATGCTAATGAAGCTTTGAGACATGAACCAATCGAATCTACACACGCCTCCCTTTGCTCTATATAAGTGGCTCCAGTTCTGTGCTCTGGGTCTTCCGTTCTTAGCTGTCAGCTGCGCAGCCAGGCATCAGCGTGCTTCAGAAGGATCCTGTTGTGGCGTCTTCCTTGCTGGCGAGGTGGGCGCGACAAACAGTAATGTGAAATATTTCATGTTAAACAGTGCTTACTTCAGGCATGAGATGGGTAAGGAGAGTTATCTAAGTGGAACTGCTCTCTAGGCTTCTGTTGGAGAAAAACCTGGTACTGAGAACCCAAAATGTAAATATTACACAATTTTCCACCATAAATTCTCATGCTGTAAAATAAATGGTGGTGGTGGAGGAGGAGGACGAGGTGGTGGTGGTGGTGGTGATGGTGGTGGTGGTGGAGGAGGAGGAAGTGGTGGTGGTGGTGGTAGAGGAGGAGGAGAAGGAGGACGAGGTGATGGTGGTGGAGGAGGAGGGCAAGGTGGTGGTGGAGGAAGAGGAGGAGGTGGTGGAGGAGGTGGAGGAAGAGGAGGAGGAAGTAGTATGTGTGTGTGTGTGTGTGTGTGTGTGTGTGTGTGTGTGTATGTGTGTGTGTGGTGGGATTTTGAAGAATAATGGTAGTTTTAACAAAAAATCATGTATCTTTTACTTGTGCTTTAAAGGTGCACTTTTAAGATGTCTTTAAATTGTGTTTAGATATTGTTAAATCTTAAGCAAATATGTTTTATAGCACATGAATATTTATATATTTTTCTGAAAATCAATGGATTATTTAATTTTGTAAATTAACCTACATGGTCTTTATTTAGGATAACATGTTGTTTTCTATGGTATGATTTTAGGGAATTATAATCTTCCATTTATTTAGTTATGACTTAATTTTTGGAGGTCACGTAGTCATTGAATACTTGGAAATTAGCATGATTGAGTTCTGACTGCAAGACAAAAGATGGGAATGAACATCATCTTCACTATCAGATTCACTTAAGGAATTTTCCATAGATATTGCATTCTTTTCCATCTTTAACATAGCTGATCAGTACTCTCAAGAGTAAAAATTTAAATAGATATGCCTAATTTTGAATATAAGCCATCTGCATATACACAGAATCAAAGACCATAGATAAATAAACAAGCATTATCATTCATTTTGGGATATATAAAAATCCAAAATGAGCTTGATTTTTTTCAGTTCTTAATTACTGAATGTTTATTTTGAGTTAGAACTCTTACAAAATAAAGTGGAATATTTTTGTGTACCTTCTGTACCAATTACTCAAATGTGACTATATACATGTTGATAGTCTGTGACTTAGCATATTTGTGCATACATATTTTATACAAATACTTTCTGTATGTTGGAAATGATGCTCTCCATTTATGATATATTGTAAATAAATATCATATTAATTTAAATGGGGCCAGTGATTTTATGCTACCACTCTCTGACTGATTTTACTTTGGGGATACTTTTCAGATAAATACTGGCTGTCTTGAATGCTTAGTGAGACATTCACACAATTTTTTAGTGTGACCAGGGAAGAGTAACTATATGATCATTGCAGGTTAGATTTGAAGCCAGCTATACTCAACATGAATGTGAGAAATTATCTAATTCCTTTTTTATGTTAATTATTTTTTAAAATTTTTTAGTTAAACATTTTTTATTATTTTACATATATATTTATATTATTACAGATATATACAATAGATTACCTATAGCAAGAAGAACCGTGACACAATCAGGAATTATATAAATGTTACATTCTTAGTGTTTTGGATATTTGTATTTGACAGCCTTGAAGAAAACATCTTTCCTATCTTGGCACATCTAAAATTCTGAATGTAAATCAATCTCAAACACATCTTGTCTTTATCAACTTAAAATATCTATCTAGACATAAAAATATCTTAAATTTCTAATTCCTTAAATGTGGTTGTCTTTCCCACTCCTGCTATTTGATGAAATATTGTGTAATCCTGCTGTGAATGTCGCAGTCAGCCATTTCTGGATAGCCTTTGAACTCAGTAGAAGAAGAGAGACTCCCTTTCACAGGTGGGTCCCATCTCCACCCAACCTGGGGGAAACCAGATCTTCTAAGGAGTGTCACATAGCCCTCAAGGAGATTACAAGCCCAACCCTTTCCTCATAAGCAAGCACCTGGCAATTGAAGGAAACACCCTATGCTAATAATATATGGTGTCCTGGCTTTCAACCAATGAGCTTTACTGTACCTGGAGTTCTTCCTCCTCCTATAGGCTAATTAGGTCCAGTGTTCCCCTTCTGATGATAGGGCTTTGAAATGAAGTATCCCTGGTGCCCCTAGCCTCAATGAATCAAACACATTCACCCTCAAAACCCCTCCCAATACCGAAGGTTTATAAGTCCCTGTTTCATACAGAATAAAGGGGCCGGCATCATTTGTTTTATTAAAGATCATAAAATACTCATCATTTATTCTGGGGAAGGCAGAACATTCCTTTCACTTACAACTTCCTCTTGAGATCCAGCTTTCACCCAACATGCCTAAAGGTCAACATCCCTGTGACCCACAAACCCACTTAAGGATTTTCCCCTCTATAAACCAATCTTGATTTTCCGTTATGTCATTTATATAGCTAGTCTCACATTCTTGTGATAAGCAATGCTATGGAGTGGTTTTTAAGTGATGTCAGTTTATTGGTTGGTTATTTCCACTAGCTTTATACTACCATTGTTTTAGTTTGTTCAAATACAGAATCTCAGAGACCACTACTATATACAGAATTTGAATGTCACCTATTAGGAAGAAGTGATGAGAGATATGAACGTAATTTAATATAATTTCAGTATACTAAAAGATGGGCAATTAAATACAATCTCCTTGTAGATTTCTAGGACCCTCTGTATCCTTTTATTTTGCTATTCTAACAATATGATAGGCAGATTTGGGCCCAGGGGTCCCGCTCAAACTAAGACACCAGCCAAGGACAGTACAGGAGGTAAACTTTAAACCCCTTCCCAGATCTAGCCAATTGTCAGAATATTCTCCACAGTTTAGTGGAGAGTGGGATATGACTTTCTCACGTACTCTGGTGCCTCACATTTGACCATGTCCCCTGGATGGGGAGACCTGGTGGCACTCAGAGGAAGGACAGCAAGTAGCCAAGAAGAGACTTGATACCCTATGAGAATATATAGGGGGACGTAATCCCCCTCAGGAACAGTCATAGGGGAGGGGAATAATGGGAAAATGGGGGCGGGGGAGGAATGGGAGGATACAAGGGATGGGATAAACATTGAGATGTAACAAGAATAAATTAATTAAAAAAAAAGTTTCTTCCCCCCAAAAAAAACAAAACAAAACCAAAACAACAACAACAAAAAATAAATACAATCTCAGTAATGGTTTTTTATCATTTCCACTTATTTAAAATATACTAAATTAAGTCTATATGAGATAGTAGAGTCACACTTGAGTTTTTAGTTTATTAATCAAGTCCTTGTATTCAAAGGTACATGTAATATAGTTTGCTTTGTGGGTTCTACATAGGAAACAGCTCAACTTCTCCACAATCAATGAATTGTGTAGGATTTCAGCCCTGGGGCCTTGCTGTCAGAATGTGGAGCACAACCTACAGCAGAAAAATTAATTTATAAAATGCATGAAAAATTAAATTGAATTTCCATTTTATATTTCTTCTATGTATTCTACAACTAATAATAAAAGACAACTACCTTTATGTCAGAAAAATGTTCTGATTTCTAAACATTGTATAGAGTTCATTCAATCCATAGTTCTTTGGTTCTAAAGAAGGAACAATGCAAAATTTAGCCACAGAATTTAAGACATTAGGAAAGATGATGCCAGTACTAACATTTAAGAGCTCTAAAGATATAAACAAACTGTGAACTGATTCTATTCTACTGTGTGTACATGTGCAGAGTATCAGAATACATAGCTTGAAATATTTTCATTTCATGCGTATACTTAGAAGAAAAGCACATAACGATTCTGAGGGGAAAAAAAACTATGAACATGAAACACAAGAAACAGGGTATGATATGCTCTAGATGCTAAAGACGACTAAATTCCTAAAAGGAATGCCTAAATTATATAAGAGCTGCCTGCTTACTCCTCCACTATGCCCCAGAATTGAGGTTCTCTGAGTCTCTTGGCACTTGTTCTATCTTCTTTTGAAGTGCTAATTTAATCCTTCCCATCCCAGGTCCTGTCTGAACCTGAAAAGGCTGTTATTTTCAAGTTTCACAGTTATTTTTTGAATAAAAATTTACTCCCAATGGAATATGAAAATTTTCTACAGGTGGAAAAGATGACAGATTTAAAATTAAAAAAAAAAAAAAAAAAAAACTGTGACTGCATCTATTTGGTCATTTTGCCAGCTGTGCTGGTACCTCTGAATGTAAAGCTGTCTGATTGCTTTACTTTGTTCAGAGATTAGGGCAGTCTCTTTCCATAAAAGTTGAAAGCTACATTGATGCTAGCATTAAGACCATTATTATGGGCTGTTTTTCCAAATCAAGACCAATTATTTTCACCTTGTATGCATAATGGAAAGTATAATCTGAGGATAGCCATGTAAATTAAAACTCCACATGAGTAAGTCTATGTTTTCCCATAAAATAGAGGTTGAATATTGCTTGTAGCTCATTAAGTCCCTTGTTTAATCTTCTAAACAATAAAATAGACTAAAGGTCCATGGCAACTTAGATATGGTGTATTTATACAATATGGAACTTTATTCTACAAGAAGAGAGAATCTACATTTTAAAATCCAAGAAATATATGTTGCTGTATTTATTCGTTTAACAAGTTCATTGCCATTTACTCAAACTAAATAAACCAAAGTAAGAGAAGAACGGAATTCCACAAAGAAGAAGTGCAAGTATGACATGATGTGAAGCTGCCATACACTGTTGCTAAAGTTTCTGGGAGAACAGAAAGAAAGAAATTAATTTCTTTGATGTTATAAAAATGGGAACATTTCATAGACCATTTGGTGGTCAAAACACTTTAAGGGTGAAAAGCATTTAAAGGTGAAAGTTTTCACTTTTAAATCTTCCTTAAAAGTAAATGCTAACAATTTTACTTTAGTTGAAAAGTTAGTTTTTTCCCTCACAGGAAAAGTCATTTATTTAAATACAATTTCATGAACCATTCCAGACATGTATAGAAGAACATCCCTGGGAATAGTATCATATAAATATGTGAGCCAGACAAGGTCAACCAGCTTCTCTTTCATTGAACTACAGTACTATTTAGAACAAGTCAAGTTTAAGAGTGTAATTTAATGCATCCTGGAAAAACAGAATTTGAAATGTATTTCTATAAGATTATGAATTCATATTATATTTAACTTTAATTTAATAAGATACTCATTATAATTATTTCTCCCTTATCTTTAAAATAATCAAGTATAAGGACTAAAAAATAAAAATAAAAACTAAGAACTGAGATGAGGGATTTAAAAAATTGAGTCAGTACCCTGGACAGAGCTGAGGAAAGAAATTTCAACTTGAAGTTAAGCGAACAGGAATTATATCAACATAAACATAAAACAAAACAGTAAATTGTTTCTGTTCCTGAGATCCAATCCCCCTACTCCAGTCTGATGCCCAATTCTGTAGCAGGAAACTCACTGTGGTCTCCATTTACTATCTGACAAAATTCCTAATGCATCACAAAGATCTTCTTCCCTATTCTTCCTTCTCCCAACTCATCTCATTTTTCCAGTCCCTAACACCAGCACACATTCACTGGAAACATACCAGCTAAGCAGAACAGAGAAAGAGGTAAGTAAACTGAAGACCCTCACTACTCTCTCTTCACCACCAAAATCAAATACTCTAGTCTGATCCTAAGCAGTGCAATAGAATACCAGTGACAGCCTTACTTTCCCCATGATCTTCTGTGTCTCCTACAGGCTGTCCCTTCCTAACATCCTTACCCTCATGCGGTTGCTGCATTCTAGCCTCAAACTATAACAGGCACACCCTGCTAATTCATAGAGCACTACAGTCAGAAAATCAGGGAGGCTGCCTTTAGATGTTCTCTTTTCTCTTCTGTTCCCTTAGACCCAGTTGCCCATTATCATCCTCAGAGGTAAAGCAGAACACCCATGCCGGCCTTCACTAAGCTCCTGTTTCCATCTTCTATGGATACCACCAATCTTCCCCTTTTAACCCATTCATTGCTTTGCTCCAGACCTGATCCCTAGCAGACACCACCTCCTAACCCAAGGACCACTCCTCCTAGGGCAACAAGAGGCCTGAAGATGGACCCACACTTTTTTTTTTATTGCTTCTGAGATACAATCACTCTAGTCTCTCCACCAACTCTATAGCAGGAAACCTGCTGCTATCTTCCTTTCCTCGTAAACCCCATCACCAATGTTCACAAGGACCTTCTCCTGCAAGCTTTTGTCCCCACCTATTTCCAGTATCCCCACCTCCTATATCATCAGGCATTTTCTGTAAACACATCAGCTGAGCAGGTCAGTAAAGCAGACAGCACACAGCCATCACACTCTCAAACAATCAAAAGAGGAAAAAGAAACCAAGCAACAAAACACCCAGTGAACAAAGACAAATGCCGAAATCAGTACCTACAGAAATAGTCATTCCAAACCCAGTGGTCCAGACACCAGGGCAATATGTCTCCACTAGATCTCCAAAGCAGACAAAAGTCCTCACAAAAGCAAACCATGAATAGCCCAACATAGTTGAAACACAAGGAAAAGGCCTTAAGACCAACTATATGAAGATGGAGAGGTGCTTAAACAAGAAATGAGTAAATCTCTGAAAGAAATTTAGGAAAACACAAACAACAGGATGAAAGCCTAGAAAACACAAAGAGTTGAAGGAAATGAATGCCCTATTAAAGACCTGAAAATAGAAATAGAAGCAATAAAGGAAGCAAAAAATGATAAAATTTTGTAATTAAAAAGTTAAGAATTTGAACAGAAACTACAAAGGCAAGTTTCACCAACAGAATACAAGAGAGAGAAAGAATCTCAGGCATTGCACACAACAAAAAAGAAATAGATACATTGAACAAATTAAATGTTAAGGCTCTAATCTCCTGACATAAAACATCCTGGATATCTGGAACACATTAAAAAGCCCAAGCTTAAGAAAATTAGGGAAAAATAGGAATAAAGAAAGAAGAAACCAAACTCAAAGGACTAGGTTTTGTCTTCAACAAATCAATAAGAAAAATTTTCTTGGCCTAAAGAAGGATATGCCTAAAAGGGTAGCAGGAACATAAAAACAAACAAACAAAACACAAAACAGATTGGGCCAGAAGAAGAAAATCTGTTGCCATATAATAATCAAGACATTAAACACCCAGAACAATAATACTAAAAGCTGCAAAGGAAAAAGATCAAATTAAATAGAAAGTCAGATTTATTTCATCTATAACTGACTTCTCAAATGGAGACACTAAAAGGGAGAAGAGCTTAGACAGATGTGCTGTAGACCCTATGAGACAACAGATTTGAGCCCAGACTACTACCATCAAAAATGTCAGTCAACATAGATGGGGAAATAAGATTATGGAATATAAATTCAAATTTAAACAAATCTACCACAAATCCAGCCATATGGCAGTGCTACATGGAAAACTCCAATGTAAAGGAGTTGATGACACCCATGAAAACACAACTAATAACTAATTTTGCAGCAGCAAAATCAAAAGAAGAAACACACACACACACACACACACACACACATACACACACACAGAGGGTGGGACAAGCTCCATCATCACTGTCACCACCACCAGCAATAAGAAAAACAGAAATCAACAATTATTGTTAATTGATATTTTTAAGTAAAGATAGATGTCAACAACAGAAAGCTTGCAAACTCATAGAAACTGAACAGTTCTTTAATGAACGAATAATAGATCTATGCAGAAATGAAGAAAGAAATTTAAAGACATTCCAGAATGCAACAAAAATGAACACTCTTTAATATGGTTCCTTGTGCTGTGGTGACTCAAAACATACAATTACTTTTGTTGCTACTTCATAACGGCAATTTATCTACTGTTATGAATTGTAATATAAATATTTGTGTTTCCCCATGGTTGTAAGATACCAATGTAAAGGGGTCATTTGACTTTCAAAATGGTCACATCCCAAAGGTTGAGAAACAATGCTCAAGTAAGCACACATGAAAGAAGCACACAGCAAGAAATAATCAAACTGAGGTTTGAAATATATGAAATAGAAACAAAGAAAATAATACAAAGAATCAATACAAAAAAAGAGTTGGTTCTTAGAGAAATTAAACAAGATAGGAAAACCCTTATCCCCATTAACTAAAAGAGAGAGAATTTTCAGATTAATAAAACCAGAAGCATATTCACAGAGTAATAGAACAACCTTAAGGACTTTATTATGTGCACAAACACAGGCACACATACTCTTATTTCAGAAAATGTGTACATATATATTTAGCATATATTGAATAACTATTAAATACATTTTAAATGAAAGAAATGTAGTTGCTGTATAAAATTGATTTTATAAGGTAAAATTTATTTTCAACATATATGAACACCAGAATTATTAGAGAAAGCTTTTCAGACATGGCAATATTTAAAAGATAAAAATTTTAACTATATTAGGACAGAATAGCAGAAAATGTAAAAATAAAGATAAAGCTCCAAATCATGTAGTTTATTATGTAAAACTTAAATGAGGGTGACTGAAGGTTTTTAAGTTCACAACAGTTAATATAATTGGATCACTAACATATGTAATCTATTAAAGAAAATTAAAATGCTTATTTTGAAGTATTATTCTGCGTCTTAAAGGACATGCATAAGCAAATGGGGAAAAAAGAGAGTACTGACTATGCCATCAGTTTAAAAGTAATTCTCAAGAAGGATAAAATACCATTTTAATTTTTACTCAATAAACAAAGCATCATGATGCAATGATAAAACTATGTCTAGGAATATATATATATAATATACTATACCTAGTAGTTTTATTATATATATTAAATATTATATTATATATATATATATATAACAAAAATAGAGATAGTCTTTGTCCATAGATTGAAGGATTATATGCATTCAAGACATTTGATGACTAAATTTTATATATAAATTATATAGGAATCCAATCAATCTCATATTAAGTTATGTTTCAAATAGGTACATCATTAATTTAAAATTTATATAAAGTATTGAGACTTAATTGATAACATAGTATTGAAGAAAATGAACGCCATTAAAGAACTGGTAAAGGCATCAAGATACACTAGACATCTGTAATAGTCAAGTATTTTTGAAGAACAGATGAATGTATCAATGAAATTGAATAGATGGTCCAGAAGTTTCTCATACAAGAGTCAATGCATCTTTAACAGTTATACACTAACCACTTATTATAAAAACTACCCTTTATTCTACTGCTCATGCAGACTTAACAAGTGCATAGATACACACACACACACACACACACAGACACACACACACACATTTCATCCTACACTGAACGGAATTCAAAACTGAACATAAGTTTAGAATTCTGAGAAGATAGAGGACAAGGTGTACAGGACCTTGAGTCTTAAAACAACTTTTTGATGCCAAAGTCATGAACTATAAAAGAAATAATTGATCAACTATATTCCATCAAAAAGTTAAGAAGACACTCATCAGTAGAAGGCTCCTATTGATTCCCATTTATTCTTTACAGCTAATCCTCTTCTTTCCCCCTTCTCCTTCACCCCAGTTTCATCCTTCCCACTGCACTATTCACTTTTAGCTCCTCACACCAGTGTGCTCTATCTCTCATCACTTGAAAGTTTCCCATCATGGATTCTTTGATGCTCATGATCTTCTTTGAGCTAGGCTGGACGTACACTCTGTTGCTGAAAAGCTACAGCTAGATATGTCACAAGCCAAAGGGGATGACCTACTACTATTATGCTGCTATATGAATATACTAATAAGTGAATTTCTAATGACTTATCTTTATACCCATGTATTAAGGCATCTTTCAAGCTCTATCAGAGAAATGTCTATTTACACTAGATGATGATTAAGCCAGAAACACACACACAGAACTGTCCTCTGTACAGAGAATGACCTCAAAGATTTCTCAGGCATCAAGAGGAAAATATATACCTCACTCTGAAGACTTGGGGGCACCTGAGGAAGAGGGGGAAGAGAGAGTATAAAAGACAGACGTTGTGGATGACTGTAAGAGTCTTTAAGACACAGGAAACATGTGAATATAAGCACACGTCATGATTGGATTGCATGAACAAAGCCTTTGTAGAGCCAAGCCAGACCAAATACCAGCATGAAGAAAAGAGTTGGGCACACAATCCTACACACCCTTAAGGAGCTATTTGGAATGCAAGTGTTGGAAAAGGGAGTAATATAATTCTCTAAAAATATTGCCTCTAGTAAGTCAATGAAATTTCAAATGAAGACCATACATTCAATAATGTTTATACAGAATAAATTGGTCCTGATACATTTTTTTAAATGTACAAGGATGACATTTAGGGAAGCTGTGAATCTTGGAAGAGTTTTGGGGAAATATAATAAAAAATTTGCATGAATCTTTGAAAGCAGTGAAAAAGAAAAAAGGAAAAAGGAAACAACAAAAAACAAAAAACAACAAAAAAAATCAAGCATGTTTATCAATGGCTGAAGTTGATGGGTCAAAAAACTCCATGAAAATGAGATAAACAGTTAGACCTAGCCTCAAAGTCTGGAATGTAAATGTGAAGTAGATAACTAAACTACCATGCACTGTGATTTGAGCTAATCTCCAAGTTTTGAAAACCAAATCAAAACAGCGAAATAAAGGCAACAAAAGGTAAATCAATATATACAATGAAGACTTGAATTTAAATAAATAAATAAATAATCTTTAAAAACTCAACAAACTGTCAACAAAGAAGCAATGCTGCCAAGTAAAATAAGGCAAATTTAAAGGTTTTTAAAATTATTTTAAAGATTCATTGACAATGAGACAGGATAACTCCTGGCAATACCCAGCCCATGTCAATGAAGATGATGAGCATCAAAGAACCTCCTGTCTTCTCAGGTAATTAATTTTATTCCTTCTGAAGTCTGTGATGGGGTTGAAGTCCAGATAGTTTCGTTTTACAATTAAGGTTAGTTGTTTAGGGTTTATGATGTTTTTGGTTTAGATAGATGTTTTAAATTGATAATGATGAGATATGATACATATTGATTTACGGTAGGAATGTTAGATACCAAGAAGAGACTTGATACCCTATGAGCATATACAAGGGGAGGAGGTCCTCCTCAGTCACAGTCATATGGGAGGGGAGTAAGGAGAAAAAAGAAGGGAGGAAGAAATGGGAGGATACAAGGGAAGGGATGACCATTGAGATGTAATAGGAATAAATTTATAAAATTAAAAAAAAAAAAAAGAATTTTAGATACACCAAGATAGGAAAGATGTTTTCTTTCAAGGCTGTCGTACAAATAGCCAAAATACTGTGAATATAACATTTATATAATTCCTGATTGTTTTGTGGTTCTACTTGCTGTAGGTAGTTTATTGTATATATGTGTAATAATATATATATATATATATATATATATATATATATATATATATATATATATATATATATAAATTAAAAACAGAAGAGGCAGTATAATCTATGCTGGTACCTATATTGTAGATGCACAAACAAAATTATAAGTCTATCCTGTAAATAAAACTAATTGTCAGTAGTGAAATATCAGTAATGACAAAAGTCATGATTAATAAATTGCTAATGAAACTAATTCATCAAAAATGATAATTTTTAGCCAAGTTCCTGTTATTACATGAATATAAGATTGGTTTATAACAGTCAATGTAAACAGGTCTACTAATCCAATATTTACACTGAAGTGAACTTTTATACAGAGGGAATCTCCAAATATTCTCCCCAAATAACAATCCAGAGTCATGGTGTTGAAATCCACTGAGCAAGCAAGAATATCAAATCATATGGTTTGTTAAACCAATTAAAATATGCAGCACATACCAGGAGAGGTTGCAGGGATAAAGTATTCTGCTGAGATATGTGGGGAATCTTGGCTGTACCTTAGGATGGCATATATTTATATTTTATCTCTAACTCCACTACACAAACTCCCTTGCGAATAGTAAAGTTACAAAGATTAATATTGTGGTCTGATTGAAGGAATCCAAAGTAAAATATTCTGTTTTCTTTATGAGAATGTTAAGAAAAATTACATCCAGAAGAGACTGTATCTTACAAATTAACCTTTGTTCCATGTCAGTTTGATTTATATTCATGAACTGAACACACACTGGGCCAGAAAGATAGCACCACAGAGACCATCTTATAACCCTGTGCACAGTGAGTGTCTCAGGTTAAAATGTCAAGTTTACTAATTGATCTATTCATTCACCAAGAAACATATCATGATCTCTGCCAGGTTTGTTATAGTTATTTACAAGGCAGTTTTATAATTCATATATAAATTAAATGATGAAAACTGTCAATATTAATTTAAAATTAAACATGAAATTTGCTCTAATTCATTTAATGACAGAATGCACTGGAAATAACATTTGATCAATTTATCTTCAAAACAAATGTCACCAATTTAAGAGGGAAATTTTTTCCAATAAGTTGTAATGTAATGGCTAGATTTTAATAAAATAGAAGAAAAATTAGTATTTAATGTTTATTTTATAGCAAGAATAAAAGAGCAATTTCAATGTAAATAATCATAAAATTTAAATGTAAAGCTGCTAAAACAGAGATTCTTTAGAAACCTCAAATATTAATTTAAATATGAAGATTAAATGTGCCTTTAAGTATGTGTCAGGAAAACTATAATGTTGAAATATATATATATATATATATTCTAGACACATATGAGATATTTACCTTTTCCACGCTAGACAAATGATTTTCAACTATATAGTAGGTTTTCCATGCTAGAAAAATGGTTTACTGCTGACATGAGGACATAGATCTCATATTTTGGACCCTTCATTTTCTATCTCATAAATGCTGTGTTTAAAGACATATGCCACCACTCTTGGCTCGTGTTTTTAAACACCATCGTACCATGAAATTGATTTTCTTTTTTAGTTCTGGTTTTTTTTGCCTGGTTAGTTTCCTGGAACTTCCTTAAATCAACTGACAAGATGTCTTTCTGAGCTAGTTTGTATAAAATGAAACAGTTTTGTTTTTCTTTGTCTGGCACTTTCATATATGCCACATAGAAGAATTCAGGACAATTGTGAATTGCACATAAATACAAATGTAAAATCATAAAGCAAAGTAAAAAGATGTAGTGCTTGAGAGATACAAGAAAATTAACAAGCATTTGTCTAATTACATAGACATAAAGCTTAAAGGCTAAGAAATGACTAAGAAGGACATTCATGTTAAATATGTTTTGTTTACTTGTTAAAATATTGGACTACCCTGGATCATTAAATTAAGAGATATCTGAGTGCCAAGAAATACCTTATTGAAATATAAACAAATTTTAATTATGAGAAATAATTTTGAGATACTTGTTATTTAAAAACTTCTTAGAGGAATTGATGCAGGCAGAACATTATATGTAATATGTAATAAATAAATACATCATTTTAAAAAACAAAATTTAAAAATTAAAACCTCTTAGAATAAAGACTGCATGAATTGTGTGAGATAAAAATGTAAGTTAAGATATGACCCAAAGTATAAAAGAGGAATTAACTTTAAAACAAAAGAATAAAAAATCCGACAAAAAATATATTAGAAAAGTAAGCAAACTAAAGTTTGACACTGAAACAAGAAGGAACCACTGGACAAATTATGAAAAAGTGCTGGATTACCAAAAATTATTGTTGCTGAAGATAAAAACTAAAAGGAGAAGACAAGGGAAAAATCAGACTAAAATGCAAAAACATTCTTATCATAAAAGTACCGCAGTGAACGTCATTTGCACAATTACCCAGGTATAGTGTAGTTAAAACTGTATGGCCCAAAGAAAATATATGTAATGAATTTTTATTTTTTTAGAGATATAAAAGAACCCATTTCAGAAAATTATATCAACTTTTCAGAGAAGCGAACAGCAATACACTGATGAGAAAATAGAGGTTTTAGTATGGCGATTTTATGAAATGAGGACATAACTCTTCCAAGGTATGGTTAGTGGTATGGTTCTTATTTACACGAGGGAGAGTACAGCCAGTGGCATTGGAAGAGTCCAGAGCAGAGGGGAAAAGTAGGAGAGTAAACATGACTAGTAGATTAACCCGAGCCATGGAGGAGAGAGATGAGGGGAGAGCCGGAGAGGAAGAGAAGAGAGAGGTGGGGGCAGGGAGAGGGCGACAAAGAAATGTAATCAAAATATAGCCAAAATGGCAGGCTTATATAGGAATGCGACGCTTGGAAATTGAGAGTATATGAGCTGGAGACATTTATGGTAGGGATAAGGGTGAAAAGAGCTAACAGGAGTGTCGAGTCCCAGCCCGTGGGAAAAATCGAATCAAGGTTCACCTGGAAGGGGGACTGGGGCTTGAAAGTAGGATACAGAGACGCGAGAAATATGAATCAAGTCAGGAAATTTCTGATCAAGATTCACTTTAATGCCGACTAGTAGGAACATATATAGAGCAAGGTCAATAGGATCTATTCTAATCTCTCTCTCCATAGCTCCCAAGGCAAGAATACAATAGCCTAAATCGCTCCCTGAAGAACTTCCTAGTTCTCTGAGTAGTTCCTTGTAAGAACTTCCTAGATCCTCTGGGTGGTTCCAAGTTGAGACTTCCCTACTTCTTTCAAAGGTAAATAGTCCAAGGATAGCATTGGAACATAAGACCTTATGAGGCAAAGATCAGCAAATCAAAGGTCACAGCACACAGCCTCAGCAAAGGATTTCTGACATGGCAGAGTTTGGCATGGCTTCTTCCCACACAGGAGCATTGACGTCAGCGTGGGCTCTGTAACACGCACCTGTTATGCTAGGAAAGCCTGGAAGACAGCATGTACTTTGATCTTAATAGGCACCACTGCTAACCAATTTTCCTCAGTTATAGATATGAAAGCAGTCACATTGTAAACCTTAGGGGTTAAATTAAAGTACTTCATGATTAAAGAGGAGAATTTTAAGATGACTAGGGCAGAATGTGTTGACTATGACACAGATTTAATATTTTATTTTATGTAATATGTACTCGTATATATATGTATGTATGTGTGTGTGTATATATATATATATATATATATATATATATATATATATATATATATATATATTGCTCTTGAAGAGTTAAAAATATTAGTATTACATGACTACTTAAAGTTGTAGAGGAAAATATCTTAACATACGATACTCACCCTGAAATCACTTTTTAAATATTGTGAAAATACTAGACAAATTGTATGTGTGCGTGTGTGTGTGTTGTGTACTAACAAGGACATTGGAAGAAGTGAACCTAGACCCCCTCTTCAGACACAGCCTACGGACAGCTCATTCTACATGTGCAGAAAGGAACTGGGAGAGCGGGCCACTGCCTGGGAAAGGAACTCTGGTGCTAGAGATTTGGACACTGCCTGATGGCTGAGGGACTGTGTAGGAAAACAGAGGAAGGGGATGCAGGCTGTCCAGAGGAGACCTGATAGGCTGTTGTCAGACAGTAGGGGAGGAGGACCCCCTGCCTGTCGGAGGTCTCGGGGAGGGGAATAGGCAGACTAGGAAGGAAGGGTCAGAACAGGAAGTTAAGAGCTAAGGGATTACAATCAGGATGTAATGTGAA
Source organism: Acomys russatus (assembly GCF_903995435.1). Classification (NCBI taxonomy): domain Eukaryota; kingdom Metazoa; phylum Chordata; class Mammalia; order Rodentia; family Muridae; genus Acomys; species Acomys russatus. The sequence goes on from NC_067158.1 coordinate 49,348,604, forward strand.
TAAAATAGAATAAAAAAAAAGAAAAAAACCAAGATATTACAGTAGAAAGAAAAGAACACCTAGGTGAGGAAAGTTCCAGCATGCTGTAGGAAGTATTTCACTTGGAGTATGCCTTAATTTTATTTAGCGTCACCTCACTTCCAGCTCATGCTCTCTGCCTCTGTTTTTCCCTGCCTCTGTCTCTGTCTCTCTGTCTCTCACTCTTGGTACTAAAAATGTGCTCTCTTAGGTTTATCTCCTGTTTCTACATCAGGACTGCCACTTACTTTTTTGCCATGGTGGTCTCTTACTTCTCTGCAACTGTAAGCCAAGATAAACTGTCAGGAATAGCTTATTAACTTCAATAATTGAGTCAAATAGAAATATTTTTAGTATGAATACTACAAAATGAATTGTCCAAGAAAAAGTGATTTTTACTTTCAGTGGTAATTTTCATGGTCTTGGAAGACATTTCAGTTACAAAGTGCTTTCCATTGAAGCCGAGGAAATGAGCTGAATCCTGAACTTCATGTGTCTGGTGGCCTTCTTGGTTTCTCAGATCTGGGGATGCAGAGGCCAGCACATACTTGAGGATTGATGGCCTGTCAGAAATTTACTTGACATCTTCAGGTAGATTAGAGATCTGAATAATAATAATAATAATAATAATAATAATAATAGTAGTAGTAGTAGTAGTAGTAGTAGTAATAGTAGTAGTAGTAGTAGTAGTAATGAAACAAATGTAACCAAAATGAGAAATATCCACGACTGTCATCTTCTTCCATTTGAACCTGTACTTATGAGTTCAAGAACACACATGCAAATGTTAATACTTTGTAGAAAAATATACAGAGAGCAAAATCATCATGTATAAAAGCAGTAAGTTAATAAAATATTTATAAATAATTTAGAGCATTAAAATAATGCAGGCACACATTCTACAACACATTTTATTTCCCTCATATTCATATTATTATAGACAGAATTGTGTTCTACCAAATCTGTAAAAGATTTTGTCCTTATTTGCAAAAAAGTTGTATGATGCTTTATTTGATTCATATATGAATTATTGTATTTCTTAGTCTTTTTAATTTTTTTCTTTTTAAAACTTTCATTAATTCTGAAGATTCCATTTTCTTTCTTAAATTAATGTTTATATTATCTAATTCTCTCAAATTTCTATTTCAGTAAATTAATTGCCTCCTATTTTGAACTACGTGTTTAATCTTCGCACAGCTAATTGGCCCAAAGAACGCCATTTTATTTTGTTACTTTATATTCATTAGTTCTTTCATGGATAACTCTTCTGATGATAATGTGTAGGTATTCAATTGATTCTCTCTCTCTCTCTCTCTCTTTCTCTCTCTCTCTCTCTCTTTCTGTGTGTGTGTGTGTGTGTGTGTGTCTATTTGTGTCTGTGTGTGTGTAGTTATGAGTGGGATGAAACAGAGGCAAAGAAAGGATCTAAAGGAGAAACAGTTTGTGAAAGACCCCCGAAGGGAGACCCTCACTCAAGCCTCAGGATGGCGCGCACCCAAAGACACACAAACGACCGTCTTGCTGTAAACGCATGAGGTAGTTTATTGGCAGAGCTCCGGGTCAACACATATCTCACGCAGGAGACAGAGGGGTCGACCCAGAAGCCCAGGGGTTTGGGGTTTATATGCACAAAGGTCGGGGGGAGCGGGAAGTTTTGGTGCGGCCACACACGATTGGTTGTTTCAAACATTTGAACATCAGCAAATTGCGTAGGCAGATCTGGGGTAAGGTCAGACTTAGTCACACGGGAGCAGTCCTCAGTTCCTGTTTTTCTCGGAAACCGAGGGTAGATGTTTATCTGAGCTAACGACACATCTGGTTAAACTCAAACCTGGAACATTGTGTGTGGGCCTCAAGGGGGGATTAAGCAAACACCATAAGATCGGATGAGGGGTCTTGGCTCATTACTCACTCAACCATGCCAGGTACCTGTTTCTCTCAGGAATTTGTCCTTGTGTACCCTCCCTATCTTTTACGGCCAGCCGGTCCCTGGAACACTCAATAGGCCTCTGTCTCTTAGCTCCGCATTCTTTGTGACTTATCATCTGGGACCTTGGACTAGCATACCTGCCGACCTGCACTTATGAGTTAGAGAGCTGAGAGCTCTGTTGTTCTGGTTGCTTTAATGCTAACTAAAAATTTTCCTTTCATTTGTTCCTTTATTCTTGTAGTTAGTATACCTTAATATTTGACCAGAAATGTTTTGTTTTTAGAGTTTATTTTTCCTTTCTCTGGTAATGATTCAGTTTATGACTAAGGAGATCCAATTTAAGTGTTATATTTTTCAGAGTTTTATTTGATGGCACTTACTACTTGCAGTTATCTTCAGACTCATGGTGATAAAATCACACTCTAAGAGATCCTGGAAAATGCTATTAGGCAATTTCATTTTTGAGTTAGTGAGCTTTCTTTAAACTTCCACAACCTGATTGTCTTGTTATTTTACAAACTACCACCATATATTACTAGATTTAGTCACTGTTGTTTTATTTTTATACATACAATAATAAAATTTCTAACTGAGAGAATGTGTGTATAAGTATATGGGTAAATTGTATGTGTTTTAATACAAGTGCATATGTAGACGTGTGTGTAGAGTAAGAGCTACAAGGAAAAAACTATCAAGAGAATATTTTCAGTTGACAGAGGGAAAGATGATAGGAAAGTGATGACAGTTGCAGAGATGTTCACAAAAGGCTTAATGTATAAAGTAAAGCTTTAAGCAAGTATGGTTGCAGGGCATGGTGATGCACACCTTTAATACCAGCATTGGGGAGGCAGAGGCAGGTGGATCGCTTTGAATTCCACACTAACCTGGTCCACAAAGCTAGTCCAGGACAGCCAAGGCTACACAAAGAAACTCTGTCTTGAAAAACCAAACCAAACAAACAAACAACAAAAAACAAAAAAACAAAAACAAAAACAAAACAAAAAACAACAACAAACAACAATAACAACAAAACAAAACCACAAAAACAAAAACAGAAACAAAAACTAAAGGAAGTATGGTCTACTATCAATGAATAGTGAGAGAGATTATAAATAATAACAGCAACTGCACTGAGCATACAGTAGATAACAGGCTAATTTTCTAGTATGTGCAAAAACTTAGAAGCCAATGGACTCAATCATAACTTTCCATAGACTGTTTTTTTTTTAATCAAAAGCTGAAGATATGTGTAAAGGTAAAAGTATTTGTATGAAATTTTCCTTTAATATCTTCAAGTTTGACCCAATGGAGGATGCCACTTTCCTTTGCTATGTAATTCCACTATTCCTCCTACTCCATTGTGTAAAACTAAAAAACATACACTATTCTGATAAGTGGTAACATTTCAGAATTTTTATCAATATATCAGGGAGAACAAAGTGCAATGTACTATCTTACCTTACAGGAAAGATATATTATAGAGGATAAGAAAAAACAAGAATGGAGGGAGTCAGGTGAGTAAGAAGTTAGTGGTGCTGTTATACTTTGGCTGAAACATTTAAAACATTTTCATTACTGTGATTTGAGATAATGTTAACTTTTGATGGAATGAGCAATTCACTTTCAATAGATTCAATGATTTCACAATCTCCACCCCAGTGCAGCCTTAACATTTTAAAATCCTAAATGCCAAGAATACTATTAAATGTATTGACTTTCATCTTTACTTAAAATTATACGAATAACCTCAGAAATTGACAAGCAAATGGGGTTAGAGGTCTTCCCACAAGAAAGTGCTTATGGAAAATGTTAAAGTTGCTCTAGTAGAAAACAGAAAATGTCTTTTACAAGACCTCCATCTCTCTGCAGGATAGCTAAGGCTCAGCACATTTACAAATTCACAAAAACGATTGTTCAAACAGTCTAACCTTTGAAACAAAATTATTTAGGTTATATGAAGAGCTTTCTTTTACCATACAAAATAACAACAGATAAAATGCATTTAATGCCAAACATTTATACTAGACTCTCAAGCTCAAATTTATTTCTTTATGCACAATATCAGTCATATATGATTTAAAAATAAATGATATCAAGAAACCCTAATGATACTATGTCACTAAATGACATATACCTAGAATATATGCAGAGATGCAGCTGTATTTTGTTGGGAGATAATGTGATTTATGCATCATATGCCTTAAATATTTTGGGCACTTCATATGTGAAACAGATGGTATTTGAACTGGACTAGGAAATACTGCTGTACAGGCTGTTGTGCTTATATGCATTTCACATTGTGTTTTGGGCAGGTTACTGTTTGTTGGTTATGGAGCCATTGGCCAGTTGAAGTTCTGTTTTATTTTGAAATTAATGAGCAATGGATCTCTGGCTATTATAAGTATGCTTCAATATGAGTTCCTTTCAGTAGCTGATAGTCTGGATCCATACTGAAATGCTCTATGTGGTTTTGCTCCACCAAGTCCAGGACTATTTAATAGACAGACATCAAGTAGTTAAGTTAAAGATGCTACATACGCCCCACGGTTTCCAACTAGGAGCTCACTTGAGCAATTTCTTCTTAATTATTGGTCATGTTCATCAAAGAAGATATTTATTACCACAGAGATCAGAATGATTGAACTCTACCTTTTGATTATTTTAAATGTTTTAATTATTGTTCATTATCATCAAAGATTGTATTTAAGTCATATATGAGAGTACTGCAGTTGTTCAAGGAATTGGTGTAACCAGTCGCACAGGTTAGGTGTGTAAGGATTTAATGAGTAGGAGAAAGAACGGTGTGCTAGGCCGTGGTGCCCTACTGCTGAATAAAACTTGTATTTAAAGTAACATAGCCTT